>NW_007202602.1:4438-12748 GCF_000164805.1 Carlito syrichta | reverse complement strand
TCTCTTTCTCTCTTTCTTCTTCCCCCCAATCTCCGACACCGTCTCCACCTTTGGGGTACCCTGAACCTGGCTGGAGCTGGTCTCTGGCAAGCTGCTATGGAAATAGTATGGGGTTTTCTTCTATGGGGGATAACAAAAAACCCAGAATTTATTTAGAAAGCAATTGTGTATTTATTCTTACATGTTTAAACTTCAGATACCTTCAATTTACTCTCCATTTAATGCAATACACCTGTCAAGATGCTTTTTCTACTGCTCACAATTGTTCTTAAAGTGTTTTTAAACTCATCAATCTTGATGCCTTTTAGTGCTTCTGCTTTTTTTTTATAATCAATATTTTTTATTATGATATTGTGGGGTACAGTTAAGGGTTAGGTATACAAATATGCATCGTTCAGGCACCCTTGTTGATAAGAGGTGTCTCCCCATTTCCAGACAGATATTTACTACCATTAATCCCATCTCCCTCCTTCCCCAATAGTTTCCACCACCGTCAGTCATTTTCTTATAGTATTACATTGGATGTTCAAGGTCCACTATATGAGTGAGAACATGTGATACTCAGATCTTTGTTTCTATGTGAGGTCACTCAGTATTATAGACTCTAGTTCCATCCAGGTTGCTGCAAAATTCATGATTTTGTCCTTTTTTATGGCTGCATAGTATTCCATCATGTATAAGTACCACATTTTTTAAATCCAGTCCTCTTTGATGGACAGCATAGTTGGTTCCAGGTTCTTGCTATTGTGAACAATGCTGCGATAAACATTCGTGTGCAGGTATCTTTTTGATAGAGTGATTTGAGCTCTTCAGGGTATATTCCCAGTAGTGGGATTGCAGGGTCATATGGGAGGTTGATATTTAGAGTTTTTAGAAATCGCCACACTGCTTTCCACAGAGGTTGCACTAGTTTACACTCCCACCAACAGTGTAGAAGTGTTCCCTTTTTGCCACACCCTCTCCAGCAATTGTTGTTTTTCGAGTTATTGATAACTGCTATTCTGACTGGAGTTAGGTGGTATCTCAGTGTGGTTTTGATTTGCACCTCCCCGATGATTAGTGAAGCTGAACATTTCTTCATGTGTCTGTCGGCTGCTCGGATGTCTTCCTTTGTGAAGTGTCTGTTCATATCTTTTGCCCATTTTATAATGGGGTTGTTTGTTTTTTTCTTTTCAATACAAATGACCAAGAATAGCCAGAACAATCCTCAGCAAAAAAAACAAAGCAGGTGGTATCAATTACCAGACTTCAAACTTT
This sequence comes from Carlito syrichta, assembly GCF_000164805.1. Classification (NCBI taxonomy): domain Eukaryota; kingdom Metazoa; phylum Chordata; class Mammalia; order Primates; family Tarsiidae; genus Carlito; species Carlito syrichta. Next base: position 11,491 of record NW_007202602.1, on the reverse strand, counting down.
ACTATAAAGCTACAATCATCAAAACAGCTTGGTATTGGCATAGGAACAGTCAAATAGACCAATGGAATAGAATTGAGATTCCAGAAGCAAAATCTCAATTTCTCAACCAACTTATCTTTGACAAAACCTCCACCACCTACCACTGGGGAGAGGAGAACCTATTCAGTAAATGGTGCTGGGAAAACTGGCTCACCACATGCAGAAGATTGAAACAGGACCTCTATCTGTCCCCATACACAAAAATCAATTCCAAATGGATCAGAGACCTAAATGTAAAACCTCAAACCATAAGAACCTTAGAAAAGGAAGGACATACGCTCATGGAAATCGGAACTGGCATCCATTTCCTGAACAAAACCTGAAACCCACAGATCATAAGAGAGAAGATAGACAAGTGGGACCTTATTAAACTGACAAGCTTCTGCAGAGCCAAAGAAATCATCAAGAGAGCAGGGAGAGAGCCTACAGACTGGGAAAAAAATATTTGCCACCTCCAGGTCTGACAAAGGCTTAACATCTGCTTTTTTTTTGTTTCAACACTTCCACATTGGAAAATGTCCCTTTAAGGACATTTTCACCTGGGGAAACAAAAAAAAAAAATGTAGCTCAAGGTGAGATTGGTTGAATAGGGAGGGTGGGTATGGGGTTCAAAACTGCTGAACACTCAGTGTGGTGTGGGCAGGTGTGCTTATAAATCACCCATCATGAAATGGGTAAATGCATTGAAGGAATCTAAAAAAAAATCACTAACACCAAGTTCTGTCTCTGACAATAATGCTAGCTAGTACATTGATGGTGATGTGTGCCTAGAATAAAATACTTACCTAGTGAAGGCAGTCTGTACTACAGGGACCCACCTTCCAAAAGATAATTCCAGTTTGGTTTTTTTTTTCTGTTTTTAGCTATCCCACTACAGTGTATCTATTCAAAGGAAAAGAAATCAGTCTGTTAAAAAAATTCCTGTGTATCACAGCACTGTTGTCAATAGCAAAGATATGGAATTAATATAAGTGCTTATCATGACTAAATGGGTAAAGAAAATGTGGTATATATACACAATGAAATACTATTCAGCTGTAAAACAGATTAAATCATGTCATTTGCAGAAATATATGAAAATGGAAGTCATTATATTATGTGAAATAAGCCAGACACAGAATGACAAACACTGCATATTTTCATTCATATGTGGTAGCTAAAAAACTTAATCTCAAGGACATAGAGTATAGAAATATAGATACCAGATACTGGAAAGGGTGAATGGGTGTAAGATGAAGAGAAGTTGGTTATGGGTACAAACATACAGTTAGATAGAAGAATATGTTTTAACGTTTGACAGCAGACTAGGGAGACTATACTTAGAAACAATAGTATGCATATTTCAAAGTAACTAGAAGAGAGGGCTTGAAATGATACCAACACATAAAAATGATAAATACACAAGGTAATTGATATCTGAATTACTCTGACTTGATCATTACGCATATCTTTGCATGTAGCATTCACATTTGCCATAGAAATATGACAATCCTTATATGCCAATAAAAGAAAAAAAGAAAAGAAAAAATCATGATATAGTTTATCTTCTCCATCTTACATTGTATATTTTAGATTAGAAAGGAAGTGTATTGTAACCTCTGGGCTTATAACATGACTGTTGCAAAACATATAAGTTTTTACTTTTACTTAGATGAATAGAGAAAAAAAATTAAAATTATTTTACATGATTTTCTTGGAAGGTAATTTCAGAAGTCTCAATACAGAGTATCTCAAACTTTAATATGTATACAACTTATCAAGAGACTTTGTTAAAATGCACATTCTCATCCTGTTGGTCTGGGGTGGGGTTTGTTTTTTGCTGTTCCAGAGATAACACTCTGAAAACCAAGATCTTAAAGAAATAGTTTCCCTTCCATTATGGGCAGATTGTGGATAAACAAAACTAAGTCCGATTCTTGCTAATTGGTTCTTTTCTGCAGTGACTATGAGCACATCTGCAAGGACTCAGACTGTTTTATTTGGCTTTTGTTCTTCTTGTTGCTGTTGTTTTTATTATAAAGATGTGGGGTAAAATTCAGGGTTAGGTATACAAACATTGATTATACAGGTCCCCTTGTTGATGAGGTATGCCCCTCCCTCCCCTAGCTGTTTTCCTCAACTGCCAATCCCACCCCATCTCCCCCTGACAGTTTCCCATTACTGCCAAATGCTTTCTTATAGAATTATAATTGTTCAAGATCTGCTTATGAGTGAGAACATATGGTACTCTGTTCTTTGTTTCTGTGATAGATCACTGAGTACAATAGACTCTAAATCCATCTAAGTTGCTGCGAAGTCCATATATTTGTCATTCTTTATGGCTGCATAATATTCCATTGTATGTATGTACCACATTTTCTTTATCCAGTCCAGCTTTGATGGGCAACATGGTTGGTTCCATGTTTTTGCTATTGTGAATAGAGCTTCAGCAAACATACGTGTGCAGGTATCTTTTTTTGTAGAATAATTTGAGTTCCTCCAGGTATATTCCCAACAGGGGAATTGCTGGGTCATTGGAAGGTCAATTTCTAGTTCTTTCAGGAATCACCACACTGTCTTCCAAAGAAGCTGCACCAGTTTGCATTCCCACCAGCAGTGCAGAAGCATTCATTTTTCTCCACATCCTCACCAGCATCTGTTGTTTGTTTTATTAATGATGGCCATTCTTACTGATGATGAGTGAGGCTGGGAACCTTTTCATGTGTCTGTTGGCTGCCTGTATATCTTTTTCTGAGAATGTCTTTTCAGGTCTTTTGCCCACTTTTTAAAGGGGCTGTTTGTTTTTTTCCTTTTGGCACATTTGAGTTCCTTGTAGATTCTAGATATTAAGCCTTTGTCGGGATAAACAGTTGACAAATATATTTTCCAATTCTGTGGGCTGTCTCCCTGTTCTCCTGATGGTTTCTTTTGCTTTGCAGAGGCTCATTAGATTGATGAGGTCCTCCTTGTCTATTTTATTTCTAAGATATTGGCCTTTAGAATTCTGAATAGAAATTGGTTCCCAGTTCCAACTTCCATAAGGGTGTCTCCTGCATTTTCTAAGATTCTTATAGTTTGAAGTTTTACCTTTAGGTCTTTGATTCATTTAGAGTTAACTTTTGTGTATGGTGATAGGTAGGGGTCCCGTTTCAATCTTCTGCATGTGGTCAGCCAGTTTTCCCAGCACCAGTTACTGATTAGGTTTTCCTCTCCCCAGTGGTTGTTGTTGAAGTCTTTGTCAAAGATGAGTTGGTTGAGGAATTGAGGTTTTGCTTCTGGAATCTTTAACCTGTTCCATTGGTCTGTGTACCAGTATCAGGCTGTTTTGATTACTGTAGCCCTATAGTAAAGTTTGAGGTCTGGAAGTATGAAACCTCCTGCTTTGTTTCTTTTGCTAAGGATTGTTTTGGTTATTTGCGGACTTTTATGTTTCCGTATGAGTTTCCGTATTGTCATTTCCAGGTCTGAGAAGAATGATGTTGGTAACTTAATGGGTATTGTGCTGAATCTGTAGATTGCCTTTGGTCAGATGGACATTTTAACAATGTTGATTCTTCCTATCAATGAGCATGGAATATTTTTCCATTTGTTTGTGTCTTCTTGGATCTCTTTGAGCAGTGTTATGTAGTTCTCATTTTAAAGGTCTTTCACTTCTCTGGTTAGGAAGATGCCAAGGTATTTCTTCTTCTCTTTCTTTTTTTTTTTTTTTTGTGACTATTGTGAATGGGAATGTGCTTTTTATTTGGGTCTCTGCCTGCTTGTTATTGGTGTATAGGAATGAAACCATCTTTTGCACATTTATTCATTTTGTACCCTGAGACTTTGCCAAAGTCCTTTTTCAGTGTAAGCAGGTTTTTGACAGATTCTCTTGGATTTTCAAGGTATAGGATCATATCATCAGCAAAGAGGAATAACTTGACTTCCTCTTTTCCTGTTTGGATACCCCTGATTTTCTTCTCTTGTCTAAATGCCCAGGCTAGAACTTCCAACACAATATTGAACAAGAGGTACGAGAGTGGGTAGCTTTGTCTTGTCCAGTTTTCAGGTGAAATGTTTCCAGCTTCTGTCCATTTAGCAATATGTTAGCTGTGAGTTTATCATAGTTGGCACTTACTATTTTGAGGTATGTTCCTTTCATACCTAGGTGTTTGAGGATTTTTATCAAGAACTGAAGCTAGATTTCATCAAAAGCTTTTTCTGAATCTAATGAGGTAATCATATGTTTCTTGTTTTTCCATCTGTTGATGTATTTAATGACATTTATGGTCTTGTGAATGTTGACCAGCCCTGCATCCTGGGCATGAAGCCTACTTGGTCATGGTGGATGATTTTTGAGATGTGTTTTTAGATCTGATTTGCTAAAATCTTGTTGAGGATTTTTGCATCTATGTTCATAAGGAATTTTGGCCTGTAGCTCTCTTTTTTTGTTGGATCTTTACTCAGTTTGGGATCAGTATGATGTTAGCTTCATAAAATGATTTGGGGAGAATTACACCTTTCTCAATTGCCTGGAATACTTTCAGTAGGATTGGTATCAGCTCCTCCTTGTACGCTTTGTAGAATTCTTCTGTAAAGTCATCTGATCCAGGACGTTTTTTGGTAGGCAGTTTTCATATGACAGAGTCAATTTCCTGGGTTGTTATTGGTCTATTTAGTGTCTCAGTGTCTTCTTGTTTCAACCTTGGGAGGTTGTGTGATGTCATAAAAGTCCTCCATTCATTTAGGTTATCAAGTTTGTTTCCATACAGGTGTACAGAGTAATCTCTGATAATCTTTTGTATTTCTTCGTGGTCAGTTGTGATTTGATCTTTTGTATTTCTTAATGTGTTTCTTTGGCCTTTTTCTCTCTTTTCCTTGGTCATTCTGGTTAGGGGCCCATCAATCTTATTAATTCTTTCAAAGAACCAACTTTTTGTTTTGTTGATGTTTTCTATGATTTTTTTTGCCTTCTGTGTCCTGTATTTGGGCTCTTCCTTTTGTGATTTGATTCTTCTGCTAAATTTGGGGTTTTATTGGTCTTCTCTTTCCAGCTCCCTTAGGTGATTTGTTAGGCTCTCAACTTGTGATCTTTCTGTTTTCTTGATGATATAAATTCCCCTCTAAGAACTGATTTCAGGACATCCCAGAGATTTTGGTAAGATGTTTCTTCATTTTCATTTGTTTCTAGGAATCTTTCAATTTCTGCTTTGATTTCAGTGTTGACACAATAGTCGTTCAGCATCATGCTATTTAGTTTCTATGTCTTTGTGGGTTTTGGGAAAATGTTGGTGGTGTTGATATTTATTTTTATTCCACTGTGGTCTGAGAATGTGCATGGCAAGATTTCAATCTTGTGGAATTTTTTATGCTTGATTTATGGCCAAGGATGTGATCAGTCTTGGAATATGTTCCATGTGGTGATGAGTAGAATGTATATTCTGTGGTTGTTGGGTGGAATAATCTGCAAGTATTTATTAAGTTCATTTAGTTGAGTGTCACATTTGGGTTCTGGTTCTCCTTTTTGATTTTTTGCCTTGATGATCTATTTAGGGCTGTCAGTGGGGTATTCAAGTCCCCTGCTATAATAGTGTTAGAGTCAATATCTTTTTTTAGTTTACTTCATAGTTGTTTTATAAATGCTGGTGCTCCTGTGTTGGGTGTGTATATGTTTAGGATGAATACTTCTTGTTGATGGATTGAACCTTTTATCATTATGATGTATCCTTTTGAATCTTTTAATTTTTGATAGCTTAAAGATTGTTTTGTCTAATATTAAGATTTCAACTCCTGCCTTCTTTTGCGATCCATTTGCCTGGAAACTCATTTTCCAACCTTTAACTTTGAGTCTTTTTGCATCCCTTGAAGTGAGATGAATGTCCTGGATGCAGCAAATAATTGGGTCATGGATTCTTATCCAGTCTGTCATTCTGTGTCTTCTCAATGGTGCATTTAGTCCATTCACATTCAGGCTGATTATTGAAATATGATTGTTTATCCCTGTCATGAGGTTCTTATAAAGTTTTTCCTTTGCTTGTTTTCTTTTGGCTTTGAAGTTAATGTATGTGTGTGTTTTCAAGTTTCTTGTTCCACTGTATTCTCTGCTGATTTTGTGTTCTGCTGTTGTCTTGGGAAGTGTAGAGTCAATCTTTTTCTTCTTTCTTCTGTGCTTAATAACTTTTTATGTGTCTCCTATAGAGTTGTTCTGGAAACTGCATAATCTCTTAGGGATTAGATGTCTGGGAAGGATTTTAATTCTCCATCACTGATGAAGCTACACTTGACTGGATAAAAAATTCTTGGTTTAAATTGTTTATCTTTGAGTACTATGAATATAGGGTTCCAGTCACTTCTTGCTTATAGTGTTTCTGCTGATAGATCTGCTGCTATTATGACTGGATTTCCCTAGTAGGTAGTTTGACCTTTCTCCCTTGCTGCCTTTAGGACTTTTTCTTCAGTGATTACTTTGTGTAGGTGAATTACTGTGTGTCTAGGGGTTGGTCTTCTCATTTGATGTCTTGTAGGGGTTCTCTTTATCTCTTGTTCTTGGCTGGTCACATCTCTGGTGAGATGGGGAAAGTTTTCTTGGATTACCTCTATGAATACTTGCTCCAAGTTGTTCTCAATTTCCCCTTTCTTCTTCTGGGATACCAATCAGGTATAGGCTTGGCTTCTTGATATAATCACACATTTCTTCTAGGCTTTATTCTTTCTTTATGAGTCTTCCTTCTATTTTTTTATAGACTGGGTTCATTCCATATTCTAGTCTTCAAGTTCTGAGATTCTTTCTTCAACTAGATTAATTCTGCTTTCCATGCTTGTTGTCTTGCTATTTATTTCCTGGATGAAATTTTTTAGTGCCAAAATCTCTGTTACAAGTTCTTTCAGTGTTGCATCTTGTCTTTCTTGAGTCCTAGTCACTCTTTCCAACCATTCACTAATCCCTGTTGTATTCTGGGGACAGTCTTTGGTGACTTCCATTGTTTGGCACTAGGTCTGATTTTTCAGGAGTTTGTCTTTTGGTACACTTGAAATTGCCTGAGGTCTTCCTTTAGCTTT
>NW_007202602.1:1003-4203 GCF_000164805.1 Carlito syrichta | reverse complement strand
TTGCAAATTAAAATGTTCACTTATTGTGGTATGTGTTCCCTGAGACCCACTCCCTACTACTCTATATGACAATGCAAAGCAGAAACCAATGCAAAAGCAATTGAACACATACACACATACTCCAAAACAAACTGGAATAGCAATAAAGCAAAACAAAACAATCAACGACAAAAAGACCCCCAAGAAAACTAAACACACACACACACACACACACACACACATGCTTAGCATGAAGTGAATAGAGAAGAAAAACAGAAAGACCAAAGGGGGGATTCAGATCAAACCCTCACACATCTATTGACATTCCCCTTAAACTATAAAAAATAAATATATAAAAGACCCAGAAGAATAAAAGAACAAAAACCAACCACCACAACAAAATCGAAAGGTGAACACTCAATCATTCACATACACACAAAAACAGAAATTGATAATAGAAGAAAGAAATAAAAAAAAGAATAGAAAAATTAAAAAAAAATTTTTGGGGGGGATGCAGATCAAACCCTCACATACATATTCATGCACAAAGGAAAAATATTTTTAAAATAGATGAACTAACAAGCAAACAGTCAAAAAATTTTTTTAATTAAAAAATAATTGAAAATTTAAAAACCAAAACCAAACAAACAAAAAAATCTGCCCTTTTGGGGCAGGCTCTGTAATTTCTTCCTCTAATCAGGTCTCTATTTCAGAGCCACCTCTTTCACTCTTTCCTCAGGGAATAAAGCAGGGAAGGAGGAGGGACAGTGGAGGTGGGGGGGCTGCAATCCTTCCCTCCCACTCTGGTATGGTCAGGGAGATCTCTGGTGGGGAGGTACAGGACTGTCTCTTCCCCAGGTATGTACTCTCACTGGAGTGCCACAGTCAGGCCTATCCTGGAATGGAGCTCTCTTATTGCGACTTACGTCCAGGCTCTGCCTGGGTTTGTTCCTCTCAGTCGTGGCCGAGCTGTGTGGGTCTGATGTTCAGAGGATTGCTGGGAGGAGGGGGTTTGGGTCAGCCCGGACTCACCACTGATCTCTTTGGAGTTTTTCCTCCTCCTTTTCTGGCAACACCCTTTGTTCCACAGCTGGATCGGGGGGCCGCCTGGGACTCAGCACTCATCAGGCTCCTCTGAAGTTTGTACTTTCAGGATAGTCCCTTTGGGCCACGATCAAGCCCTGAGTAGTTGATCCACCAGTCACAGAGATCAGATCTGTTGGTCCATGATGAGCAAGTCAGAGCACTTTCCTTCACTGCCTTCAATATGGTGGTGGGGTGCCTCTCTTGTCCTCTTCCATGGGAACTTGCCTCTGGATTCTGTCTGCAGCTCCTTCCAGTGCCCTGCCAGGTGCTGAGGTGATGAGGCAAAGCCCAGAGCAGTCTCTCTGTTGCTCCAATGGTGTGGAAGTGCCTGGGACAATAGTGTCTCCCTGATGCTTTTCCAAAGGTAAACTTCTGTCTGATTTGAAGCTTCTGTGACCTGGAAAGAGCCAGGGATAAAGTAGAGAAGCTGCAGCACCTACTGTTGCACAATGGGCCTGGCCACCTGCTCAGGAGCCTCACATAGACAGTCTCTCCCAGCGTTTTCTTGCCAGAGAGGGTTTGTTGATTTGAAGAAAGAAAGAGGAAAGGAAAGGAGAGGAGAGGAGAGGAAAGGAAAGGAAAGGGAAGGGGGAAGGGAAGGGGCAAGGGAAGGGGGAAGGGAAGGGAAGGGAAGGGAGGGAAAGGAAGGGTACTCGGCTTCTGCATCCCAGGAATTGTTAGGGTCCAAGCCCAGATACTGTGGCACCCTAACCACACTCAGTCAGCTATTCACACGCCCACTCACACACCAGCACATGCACAAAATTTGCAATACACTCGCTCACTTACACAGGGACTCGCATAGTCCGACTGCCTCGGCCACCATCTTCCCCTCGACACTGTTTTCCATAGAGGATCTGTTTTATTTTGGTTTGTTTTGCTTTGCTTATTTAAGGATATTTTTCTACTAAGAAAGTACAACACAGTGTAAGAACTGGCATCAGAAAATCTCCCAGCTGGGCTCGGTGGCTCAGCCTGTAATCCTGCACCTTTGGGAGGCTGAGGTGAGTGGATTGCCTGAGCCTGCGGGTTCAAGACCCGCCTAGGCAGAGAGACCTCATCTCTACAATAAATAAAAAAAAAAATCAGCCGGGCATGGTAGTGCATGCCTGTAGTTCAGGCTACTAGGAAGGCTGAGGCAGAAGGATCACCAGAGCCCAGCCTGTTGAGGCTGCAGTGGCCACTGCACTCCAGTCTGGGTGACAGAGTGAGACTCCAACTCAAAAAAAAAAAAAAAAAAGAAAATCTCCCCTCCCTGGTAGAGGACAAAAGCAGTTTACTGTATATCCCAAATCATAAGTGGAAAGAGACATGAAAGATGGGTACCCAACTTTTGCCAGCATGTGAATATAGAACCCAAACTTGTACTGTTCGTGCAGTTTTATCTGAAACCCTGAGCCAAGACACAGACATAAAACCAATTCAGGAAGAGAAACAGCAAGATGGCAAAGGGTCAACCCGGTCTCTGAAGCCCTCTGCAAAGGAGATCTGCAGTGGGTCTCTGACTCTCGCCCCAGAGCTAAGCCGTTGCCACTGCTGGTACATCACAACGGACTGACAGTCACTGCAGCACAAACAGTGCCACCACCGCCACCACAGCCCCTCCCCCTGCTGCTGCTACCGCTGCCACTGTCATTGCCGCCGCCACCGCCGCTGCTGTGGCCTCCGTGACAGCCGTAACACATCACACCACCCAGGCCCGAGGCGATCCACATCAAACCCCTTCAGGGAAGATCTGCTGGGATCGCTACCACCTCTCCTGTGACAAAGACTGTCCTGCCCGCCCACCTTAAGGCTCCTGTTGCCTGCCCTGAGATAGGCAGCCATCTTGTTCCTGTCTGGCCCCACCCTCTCTGGGGTGAGCAGCTGAGATAGCACCACCTGCTGGCGATTCGAGGTAACAACACTGAAACGGGAGAAACAAGCTTGATAAAGACATAGAACAGAGTGCTGAACAGAGGGTAATCTGAACTGTCCTTCACAGCAGATCAGGGGCAACTGACCCCAACTGCAAACTAATTTACCAGCTTGAAAAGAAACTAGAAATCAGACCTGAAAGGACACTGGACTTAAATAAAATGTCTCAGAGTGTGCTTCATTGATTCTATTAGTTTAATGACTTAATTCTATTCCTA
>NW_007202602.1:0-706 GCF_000164805.1 Carlito syrichta | reverse complement strand
CAAACAGAAGTAAAACTAATCCCTTTACCCCTGAATAACAGAATTAAAGAAGATGGTGACGTGGAGGGAAGGAAAAAGTAGGGAGGGAGAAAAACCTCACAAATGAAGAAAAACCAAAAGAAGAATATAGGTCTCACACAGACCCCAGGGAAATCAGACACTGAGAAAACAGATTCAGGAACACAAACAATGAAGAGCCCCTAGAATGACTGGTCACATGCAACAAACCCAGACATCAAGAAATTAATGGAGAGAATTAAAAAAATTGAGGAGAGACAAGAGGAAAATAGGAAGGAGCTGATGTCAGAAATAACAGCAGTAAAGAATATTGTGATGGAAATGAACAACAGACTAATAAGCATGGAAAGCAGAATCAGCCAAGCAGAAGAAAGAATCTCAGACCTCGAAGACCAAAACATAGAACTAACCCAAACTGTCAAAAGCATAGAAAATAAGCTCAAAAAGACAGAACAAAACCTGCAAGAGATGAATGATCACTTCAAGAGACCAAACCTAAGAGTAATTGGGCTTCCTGAGGCAGAGAGAGAAACAGAAGCCACACTGGAGCAAACATTTCATGAAATCATTCAAGAAAACTTCCCTCATCTCATTAAGGATGAAAAAATTCAAACACAAGAGATTCAGAGAACCCCTGCAAGACAACAAATGAGAAGACCAACTCCCCGACATATAATAATTTGCCTAA
>NW_007202601.1:0-546 GCF_000164805.1 Carlito syrichta | reverse complement strand
GAAAAGCAAGACCACAAAAACCCTAATTTCAGCAGAAGAATCCAGATGACCAAAATAAAAAAGCCCAAATCCAGGACACAGAAGACAAAAAGAAAATACAAAAAATCAATGAAACAAAAGCTGGTTCTTCAAAAGGATAAAGAAGATGGAAGGTTCCCTAGCTAGACTGACCAAGAAAAAGAAAGAAAAAATCCAAATAAGCACAATGAGAAACATAAAAGATGAAGTCACATCTGACCCTGAAGTAATACAAAAGATCATTAGAGACTTCTATGTACACTTGAATGGAAATAAACTTGAAAACCTCAAGGAAATGGAGGACTTTCTGTCATCACATAACCTGCCTAGGTTGACACAAGAAGAAATTGAAACTCTAAATAGACCAATAACAATCAAGAAAAATGACTATGTAATAAGAAAATTACCTACAAAAAAGGCGCCCTGAGCCAGATGTTTTTCCAGCAGAAATCTACAAGACATTTAAGGAGGAGCTGATTCCAATCCTACTGAAGGTATTTCAGGCGATTGAGAAAGATGGAACACTCG
>NW_007202600.1:0-1166 GCF_000164805.1 Carlito syrichta | reverse complement strand
CTTCCAGTTCCTGAACCCTTCCATTTCCTGTACCCTTTCCAATACCCATACCCCAAACCAACTCCTGTACCCATTCCAGCACCTGAAACCTTCCAATTCCCGTTGCCTTTCAATACCTGTACCCTAAACAAACTCCTGAACCCCTTCCAGCACCTGAGCCCTTCCATTTCCTGTACCCTTTCCAATACCCATACCCCAAACGAACTCCTGAACCCATTCCCCCACCTGAAACCTGTCAATTCCTCATCCCTTTAAAACACCTTTACCCATTCAAATTCCTGAACCCCTTCCAGCTCCTGAAGCCCTCCAGTTCCTGTACCCTTTAGAATACCCATAGCCCAAACAACTCCTGAACTCATTGCAACACCTGAAACCTTCCAATTCCCGTTCACTCTCCAATACCGGTACCCCTAACAAACGACTGAACCCCTTCGAGCACCTGAACCCTTCCATTTACTTTACACTTTCCAATACCCATACCCAAACCAACTCCTCCACCCATTCCAGCACCAGAAACCTTCCAATTCCCGTTTTCTTTCAAATACCTGTTCGCCTACCAAACTCCTGAACCCTTTACAGCACCTGACGACTTCGAGTCCCTGTACCCTTTCCAATACCCATACCCCAATCCAACTCCTGAAGCCATTCCAGCACCTGAAGCATTACAATTCCCGTTCCCTTACCAATATCTGTGCCCCAATGAAACTCCTGGACCCGTTCCAGCACCGGTCCCCTTCCACTTCTTGTACCCTTTCCAATAACCATGCCGAAACCAACTCCTGAACACATTCCAGCACCTGAAACCTTCCAATTCCCATTCCCTCCTCAATACTTGAACTCCTGCCAAAGGCCTGAACCCCTTCCGGCACCTGAATCCTTCCATTTCATATACCCTTTCCAATAACTATACACCAAAGCAACTCCTGAACCCATTCTGGCACCTGAACCCTTTTAATACCCGTTCCCTTGCAATATCTGTACCCCTACCAAACTCTTGAACCCTTTCCAGCATCTGAAGCCTTCCATATCCTGTTCCCTTTCCAATACCGATACCCCAAACCAACTCCTGAACCCAGTCTGGCACCTGACCCCTTCCAATTCCCGTTCCCTTTCCAATACCTGTACCCTAAACAATCTCCTGAACCCCTTCCAGTTCCTGAACCCTT
>NW_007202599.1:0-2766 GCF_000164805.1 Carlito syrichta | reverse complement strand
TCAAAACCCATAACTCATGTCGAGCTGGAGCATTGACTCTAATCCTTTTGACTTTCATCTCAAGTCTTTACTCTGTTACTATAAATACAATTTGAAACCATTGTGAAAGACCTTCATGCTTCTTTGTAAAAAAAAATGGCGATTTAACAGGACATTGTTTTACTGCACTAATAGATTTCTTTGTTACAGGCTTAGCACAGAGCATACTGTTAATTATATATTTATTGTAGGTTAGTTCTTTTTTTGACATGCAAAAATAATACATTGAGAAGTGCTTTTTGACTTTCATTACTTTGTTCTATAGAAAATGCTGCTTTTAAGATAATCATCCAGTGGATTAATTTGTTCCCTGAGTTTCCTTGTAATTTTTTTTTATTCCTTACAATTTTTGTTTAGTTTCAGTGGCTCCTGAAAATAAATCTAACAATTTCAATAGCTTTGTGCTTAGTAATATGGCTGATTTATTTACCTGACATTTAGATACATTCACACAGAAAATGAACACCAGTTTGTTGGTTGGTTTTAGTTTGTTGTTTGGTTTTAGTTCCTTCTTTGGTTTTAGTTCCTTCTTTGGTTTTAGTTCCTTCTTTGGTTTTAGGTAGTTCAATGTGATCTTTGGGGGGAAAATTTTTAATGGCAAATTGACCTCATTGTTTGAAGAAAGCAGTCACAAATCCTTTTATGCCACAGCAGGATTACTGAAGGTTTTAAGTAAATTAAAATGTGATAAATCATATTGTATTAATAATTAATAATTAAGTAGCAGTTTATTAATTAAAGGACATCTGTGTGAATCTTTTGTACATTGTAAACATTTTTACATAATACATTACATTCTAAATAAACTCAGGGCTTCTGTAAAGTAAAACTGAATGGTTTTGGTAACTGGTAAAATAGAAAATGATTCATAATTGCTAATTTACTGGTTGCCTTGTCTTTTGTCTTAGTATGTTAGAAATAAGTACAAGCCGGGCTTGGTGGCTCAGCCTATAATCCTGCACCTTTGGGAGGCTGAGGTGAGTTGATTGCCTGAGCCCGCGGGTTCCAGACCCACTTGGGCAGCAAGACCTCATCTCTACAATAAATCAAAAAATCGGCCAGGCGTGGTAGCGCATGCCTGTAATTCCAGCTACTTGGAAGGCTGAGGTGGAAGGATCGCTGGAGCCCAGCGGGTCAAGGCTGCGGTGGCCGGGAGTGGCCACTGCACTCCAGTCTGGGCGACAGAGTGAGACTCTAACTCAAAAAAAAACAAAAAAAAACAAAAAAGGAAAAGAAATAAGTATAATTTTTCAGGAGTGACAAGTCAACATGGGAGAATGTGTTGGTACTGTTTCTGACATTTTCTCACTGTGTTAGTGGCACTATGATTTTAGGCTATAATCAGGAATCCTTAGCATTTGAGAAAACATTGACTTGTGACTTGAGGTCACCCCAAAGGTGCACATGAGCATAATTGTGACAATATGTACTGGCTCACTAGCCTGAATTATATTGTTTTACAAATGGAGTTTTATCTTTCATCACTAAAATTTCAGTTGATTTGATTCAGTTGTTTGCTGCAATCTACACAAAGCATCATATCCTTATGTCTGTGTCTCCTCAGCTCTTCTTTCAAATATGGAACCTAGATTTCGATTTTGCAATTTGAAAGGGAAAAAAGAGTATAGTGATCTCTATGCCTATTTGGAAGGAAAATTAGTTTCAAGTTGGATAAAAATGTATTTGAAATAGTGTATAATGTGAACTTAGACCTAGTATTTAGGTTGTTATTTATTACTTCCTTTTGAGATAGATTGTTTCTTAAGTTTCTCTTTTTTTACATTTTTTATTATAAAAATGTGGGGCACAATTGATTATGCCGGTACACTTGCTGATGAGGTGTGCCCCTACCCTAGCACTTTCCCTCAACTGCTAATCTCACTCCCCTCCCCTGATAGTATCCCATTACTGCCAAACACTTTCTCATACTATTATGATTGGTCAAGATCTTCTTATCAGTGAGAACATATGGTACTCTGTTCTTTGTTTCTGTGATAGACTACAAAATCTATCCAAATTGCTGCCAAGTCCATATATTTGTCCTTCTTTATGGCCGCATAATATTCCATTTTGTACATGTGCCACATTTTCTTTATCCAGTCCAGCTTCGATGGGCAACATTGCTGGTTCCAAGTTTTTGCTATTGTGAATAGAGCTGCAACAAACATACGTGTGCAAGTATCTTTTTTGTAGAATGATTTGAGTTCCTCTGGGTATATTACCAATATGGGAATTGCTGAGTCATGTGGAAGATCAATTTCTAGTATTTTCAGAAATCGCCACTCTCTTCCAAAGAGGTTGCACTAGCTTGCATTTCCACCAGCAGTGTAGAAGGCTTTCTTTTTCTCCACATCCTTGCCAGCATCTGTTGTTGTTTGTCATGTTAATATGGCCTTTTTTACTGAGCTTAGGTTTTGTTTTGATTTGCATTTCTCTGATGATGCCTGAGCCTGAGTCCTTTTTCAAGTGTCTGTTGGCTGCCCTTATGTCTTTTTTTTTCAGAAGTGTCCAATTATGTCTTTTGCCCACTTTTAAAAGAGACTTTTGTTTGTTTGTTTGTTTGTTTGTTTTCCTTTCGGGCATTTGAGTTACTTGTGGATCCTAGATGTTAGGCCTTTGTCAAGTATTCAGATGACAACATTTCCCATTAGGTAGGCTCTCTCCCTGCTCTCTTGATGGCTTCTTCTGCTTTGCAGAAGATCATTAGTGTGATGAGGTCCCACTTGT
>NW_007202598.1:0-828 GCF_000164805.1 Carlito syrichta | reverse complement strand
TTGAGCAGTGTTTGTAGTTTCCTGTAAAGGTCTTCACGTCTCTGGTTAGGAAGATGCCAAGGTATTCATTTTTTTGTGGCTATGTGAATGGAATTGTGTTTTTTATTTGGGTTTCTGTTTGTTATTATTAGTGTAGAGAAATGCGATTGTCTTTTGTACATTTATTTTGTAACCTGAGACTTTGCCAAAGGCCTTTATCAGTGTAAGGAGGTTTTTGACAGATTCTCTTGGGTTTTCAAGGTATACAATTATATCATCTGCAAAGAGAGATAACTTGACTTCCTCTTTTCCTCTTTGGATACCCCTGATTGCCTTCTCTTCTCTGATTGCTCAAGCCAGAACTTCCAATACTATGTTGAACAGGAGGGGTGAAAGTGGACATCCTTGTCTTGTTCCAGTTTTCAGGGGAAATGGTTCTAATTTTTGTCTATTTAGGAGTATGCTCGCTGTGGGTTTCTCATAGATGGCTTTTACTATTTTGAGGTATGTTCCCCGTATGCCTAGATGTTCAAGGGTTTTTATCAAGAAGGGGTGCTGGATTTTATCAAAAGCTTTTTCTGTGTCTAATGATATAATCATGTGGTTTTTGTTTTGACATCTGTTGATGTATTTAATAACATTTATGGTTTTATGAATGTTGAACCAGCCTTGCATCCCAGGAATGAAGCCTACTTGGTCATGATGGATGATTTTTGAGATGTATTGCTGAATCCGGTTTGCTAGGATCTTGTTGAGAATTTTAGCATCTATGTTCATCAAACATATTGGCCTGTAGTTCTTTCTTTGCTGGATCTTTACCTGGCTTGGGTATCAATGTGATGTTGGCTG
>NW_007202597.1:0-841 GCF_000164805.1 Carlito syrichta | reverse complement strand
GTAGTTCTTTCTTTGCTGGATCTTTACCTGGCTTGGGTATCAATGTGATGTTGGCTTTGTAAAATGATTTGGGGAGTATTCCATCTTTTTCAATCGCCTGGAATATCTTCAGTAGGATTGGTATCAGCTTCTCCTTAAATGTCTTGTAAAATTCTGCTGGAAAGCCATCTGGTCCAGGGTTTTTTTTTGTTTGTAGGAAGTTTTCTTATTAGGTAGTCGATTTCCTTGATTGTTATTGGTTTATTTAGGGTCTCAATTTCTTCTTGTTCCAACTTAGGTAGGTTGTGTGATGTCAGAAAGTCCTCCATTTCCTTAAGGTTTTCAAGTTTGTTTCCATATAAGTGTACGTAGTAGTCTCTAATGATCTTTTGTATTTCTTCAGGGTCAGATGTGACTTCATCTTTTGTGTTTCTGATTGTGCTTATTTGGTTTTTTCTTGTTTTTTCTTGGTCAGTCTAGCTAGGGGACCATCGATCTTGTTTATTCTTTCAAAGAACCAGCTTTTTGTTTCATTGATTTTTTTCTATTATTTTTTTGTCTTCTATGTCCTGGATTTGGGCTTTTATTTTGGTGATCTGGATTCTTCTGCTGAAATTAGGGGTTTTGTCTTCTTGCTTTTCCAGTTTCTTTAGGTGACTTGTTCGGTTGTCAATTTCTGTTCCTTCAATTTTCCTCATGTGTGTTTGTAGGGATAAAAATTCCCCTCTTATTACAGCTTTCAAGGCATCCCAGAGATTTTGGTAAGATGTTTCTTCATTTTCATTTGTTTCCAGGTAGCTTTTGATCTCTGTTTTTATGTCATCATTGACCCAGGAGTTATTTAGCATCATGCTGTTTAGTG
>NW_007202596.1:0-778 GCF_000164805.1 Carlito syrichta | reverse complement strand
TGGCTTGGGTATCAATGTGATGTTGGCTTTGTAAAATGGTTTGGGGAGCATTCCATCTTTTTCAATCGCCTGGAATACCTTCAGTAGGATTGGTATCAGATCCTCCTTAAATATCTTGTAGAATTCTGCTGAAAAGCCATCTGGTCCGGGCTTTTTTTGTAGGAAGTTTTCTTATTAGGTAGTCGATTTCCTTGATTGTTATTGGTTTATTTAGGGTCTCAATTTCTTCTTGTTCCAACTTAGGTAGGTTGTGTGATGTCAGAAAGTCCTCCATTTCCTTAAGGTTTTCAAGTTTGTTTCCATACAAGTGTACGTAGTAGTCTCTAATGATATTTTGTATTTCTTCAGGGTCAGATGTGACTTCATCTTTTGTGTTTCTGATTGTGCTTATTTGGTTTTTTTCTCGTTTTTTCTTGGTCAGTCTAGCTAGGGGACCATCGATCTTGTTTACTCTTTCGAAGAACCAGCTTTTTGTTTCATTGATTTTTTTCTATTATCTTTTTGTCTTCTATGTCCTGGATTTGGGCTTTTATTTTGGTGATCTGGATTCTTCTGCTGAAATTAGGGTTTTTGTGGTCTTGCTTTTCCAGCTTCTTTAGGTGGCTTGTTACGTTGTTAATTTCTGTTCCTTCCATTTTCCTCATGTGTGTTTGTAGGGATATAAATTCCCCTCCTATTACAGCTTTCAAGGCATCCCAGAGATTTTGGTAAGATGTTTCTTCATTTTCATTTGTTTCCAGGTATCTTTTGATCTCTGTTTTGATGTCATCATTGACCC
>NW_007202595.1:0-531 GCF_000164805.1 Carlito syrichta | reverse complement strand
ATGGGGGGGGAGGAAGGGGAAGAGGGTGGGAGCCACAGGCGACTCCGAGCAGAGGGGGAGCCCTTGGACTTATGTCAAGCGGGAGATCCTGGCTGGCGGTGGAGAACAGGCTCCAGGGGGAGGATCCTGGCGGGAGACGTGGCAGCTCCGGCCGGCATCCACGAGGTGGGGACAAGCCGTGGGGCTCTGGAAGTGCCATGAAGGCGGAACCAAGGTCCACCGGTGGATGGGATGAAGGGGGCGGCAGAGAGGAGCCAGGAGGCCACAGAGCTTCCGGCTGAGCAGCTGGGCGGGGGTGGTGGTGGCCCCCGGGCAGGGCGAGCTCGGAGAGGCAGGCTGGCAGGCAAGGGGGGAGCCCTCTGGCCTGGGAGTCTGAGTCAGGAGGCCGCTGGGACGAGCCTCTGGGCTCTCGGAAGGGGCCCAGGCGGGCACGCTAAGTGGGAGCGGTGCGAGAACAGGCCTCGGGGGAGAGGGCATACAAGAGGCCAGGGACCCACCCGCGGCAGACTCCAGGGACAAGCAGCCGGGAAG
>NW_007202594.1:0-585 GCF_000164805.1 Carlito syrichta | reverse complement strand
CCCCCGGGCAGGGCGAGCTCGGAGAGGCAGGCTGGCAGGCAAGGGGGGAGCCCTCTGGCCTGGGAGTCTGAGTCAGGAGGCCGCTGGGACGAGCCTCTGGGCTCTCGGAAGGGGCCCAGGCGGGCACGCTAAGTGGGAGCAGTGCGAGAACAGGCCTCGGGGGAGAGGGCATACAAGAGGCCAGGGACCCACCCGCGGCAGACTCCAGGGACAAGCAGCCGGGAAGGGGAGAGGCTGGCCGGGGAGCGAGACGGAGCCTCGGGCCTGGGAAGCACGCAGGCTCCCGGCACAAACAGCTCCCAAGCCAGGCCACAGAGGCTGCCGGACGGCCGGATCCTGCCTCCTGAGCATCCCCTGGCGGGGCGGACGCCACCTCGACTGACACTTGCTGGCCACACAGCAACTGGCACCCCAGGGCTCAGGCCGACAACTGCCTGGGTCCTGGTCCTGGACCGTCCGTGGCTCCTGGGGCCGTGACACCTGGGCTGACTCTACAGGGACAACGAGGGGGCCAGGCTGCAGGGAGAGAGACCCTCCCCAGCTCCCAGGCGAGCCACCCGGCGGGGGGGGGGGGAGGAGGGAGAG
>NW_007202593.1:0-881 GCF_000164805.1 Carlito syrichta | reverse complement strand
TCCTTTACTCTCCATTCTATTCCATTCCATTCCATTCCATTCCGTTACTCTCCATTCGATGTCAATACATTCCATTCCGTTACTCTCCATTCCCTTCCCTTCCATTCCATTCCTTTCCGCTACTCTCCATTCCATTCCTTTCCATTTCGATACTCACCATTCCATTCCATTCCATTCTGTTACTCTGCATTCCAAGCCATTCCATTCTATTCCATTCCATTCCACTTGATTACTATTCATTTTTTTCCATTCCATTCCATTCCATTCTGCTAGTGTGCATTCCAGTTCAATCCATTCCATTCAGTTACTCCCCATTACATTCCTCTCTATTCCATTCCATTCCATTCCATTCTTTCACTCTCCATTACATTCCATTCCATTCTGTTACACTCATTTCCATTCCAATCCCTTCCACTTCATTTTATTCCATTCTATTCCATTACTCTCTACTACATTCCATTCTATTCCATTTCATTCCTATCCATTCCATTACGCTACACTCCAATCCATTCCGTTCCATTGCATTACGTTATTCCCCTTTCCCTTCTATTCAATTGCATTCCATTCCATTCCGATACTATCCATTCCATTCCATTCCATTGCATTCGGTTACTCTCCAATCCATGCCTTTCCATTCCATTTTATTTGGTTACTCCATGTTCCATTCCTTTCCATTCCATTTCCACTCCATTCCATTACGCTCCAGTCCATTCCATTCCATTCCATTCCGTTACACTCCATTCCAATCCATTCCATTCCATTCCTTTACACTCCATTCCATTCCATTCAGTTACTCTCCATTCCATTCCAATGAATTCCATCCAATCCGTTACTTTTCAATCTATTCCATTCCGTTCCATCTGTGACTCCCCATTCCATTA
>NW_007202592.1:0-615 GCF_000164805.1 Carlito syrichta | reverse complement strand
AGGCTGCAGTGGCCATGAGCGTGCCACTGCCCTCCAGCCTGGGTGACAGAGTGAGACTCCTACTCAAAAACAAAAACAAAAAAACTTGGCAAACTTCTTGACACATAGGAAATTCCCAATAAATATTAGCTATTATATTGATAGTTAAAACAGCCTACCATGTATATGGGAGACTCTTGTCTCTCTATTGCAACTTCCTACTTTGTAGGTAGATAATATACTGTGTAAAATGAATCTCAAAGGATTGCACAGATTAAATTCATTTCATTTTAAAAAACAATGTTCAGGCCTGGTGCAGTTGCTCATGCCTATGATCCCAGTACTTTGGGAGGTCAAGGCAAGAGGACTGCTTGAGCCCAGGAGTTTAAAACCAGCCTGGGCAACATAGTGAGACCTCTTCTCTAAAAAATATGTATGTGTGTATGCATATATATGTAAAATAAAAATTTAAATGTTCTTATTATGAAAAGTAATAACTACATCACAGAACATTTGGAAAATAGAAAAAAATGCTCCAATAATTTCATCAGCCTTATGTTGTATTTTCTTTTTGTGTTTTTCTTTTTCTTTTCTTTTTTTTTTTTGAGTTGGAGTCTCACTCTGTCGCCCAGACTG
>NW_007202591.1:0-421 GCF_000164805.1 Carlito syrichta | reverse complement strand
ACCATGGAAGACCAATCAGAATAGCAGCAGATTTATCTACAGAAACCCTACAGGATAGGAGAGCTTGGAGTCCTATCTTCAAAGTCCTAAAAGATGAACAATGGCAACCAAGAATAACTTACCCGGCCAAGCTAAGCTTCATCAGCGAGGGAGAATTAAAATTAAAATCTTTCCCAGATATCCAATGCCTAAGAACTTATGCTGCCTCCAAACCACCTCTACATGAAACACTTAAGAAAGTACTAAACACAGAAGAAAAGGAAAAAAGAACAACGTTCTTAAAAGAGTACAGGGAAAAGAATAAAATATACAAGAACCAACCCCCAAACCAAAAAAAAAGACAAATAAGAACCAAGTAGAAGAACAACAACACTATAAGAACTCTATGAAAGGGATGAACTCTCACATTTCAATAATTAGC
>NW_007202590.1:0-331 GCF_000164805.1 Carlito syrichta | reverse complement strand
CAGAGATTTCCATTGCTCTGCCCACCTATCAACAAACTCCACCTCGGTTCCTAAGGTAACGTTGCTAAACAGGAGACAAAGTTCCACCCCTAAGCTGAATCAGATAAAAGCAACTCCCAGGCAGCCAAACCCAACCTGTCAGTAAACCAGGCTGCCTGCAATGGAAAAACAAAGGGAGAGGCCGGAGATCAGAGCTGAAGTGATTTTAGTCTGATCTCTTATTGTGACATGATTTTATCATTTTGACTGTTTATTTTGATCATGTTCATTGTTTGCCTTCTGACTTACACTATTTCATGTTTATATTGGTCTGTCTCTGTGTAGCTATCAG
>NW_007202589.1:0-407 GCF_000164805.1 Carlito syrichta | reverse complement strand
AGTGGGAGGGGTTGAAGAGGAGGGCGGGGCCAGAGGAGCCTTGGGTTGCCTGTAAGGTGGGGGTTCATCTGCAGGCTTGAAATCTGAGATGGAGGACGTGGGAGCAGAGATGGAATTTGCAGGGTCAGCAGTGGGGCAGGGGAATCTAGAGGAGGAGGTTTACATGTGCATGGAACAATGGGAGGAAGAGAAGCTCCAGGGGAAGCAGTAGATGCTAGCATGAGTTGAGGGTGGAGGTTAGAGGGGTTACAGGTGAGACACAGCCGAGGATGTTCATGGAGGAGAGAAAAGGATTGGACATAGGGAATCTCCACCCACCTTTTTGAAAGCTCACAAAATTATATAAATCCCTGATAATATCAGGATTGAGGGATCCCTGAGGGGGCCACTGATTTTGATTGTCTAAG
>NW_007202588.1:0-316 GCF_000164805.1 Carlito syrichta | reverse complement strand
TGAGGTTGGAGTGTAGGCTGAAATCTGTACTTTTTGCAGTTTTGAGGTTTAATTGAGAGGGAAGCTGTGGTTCACAGTGTATATGCTGATTCTAGCATCCACAAACAGGTGTATGAGCTCACTGGAACCTATTTCCCTCTGCCTTACAATCTGTCCATTCAGCAGAATGTAGTCTTGGTTCCTAGATTAAAATGGGGGTATAAAAGAGGAAAATAATAGAGGAAGAGGGAGTCAATAGGAAGTTAAAGAGAGAGAAGAGCAAGAGGGAAAACAGACATACATACCAACTATCAGGTGAGAAAGAGACACAAGGCCG
>NW_007202587.1:0-967 GCF_000164805.1 Carlito syrichta | reverse complement strand
GAAGACCAACTCCCAGACACATAATAATTTGCCTAAACAAAGTAGCTATAAAAGAAAAAATCCTAAAGGCAGCAAGAGAAAAAGGCTAGACTACCTATCAGGGAAGACCAATTAGAATAGCGCAGATTTATTCACAGAAACCCTTCAGGCTAGGAGAGCCTGGAGCCCTATCTTCAAAGTTCTAAAAGATAAACAATTTCAACCCAAGAATAACCTACCCAGTCAAACTAAGCTTCATTAGTGAGGGAGAATTGAAATCTTTTCCAAATATCCAATCCCTAATAACCTATGCTGCCACCAGACCACCTCTACAAGAAACACTTAAGAAAGTACTGAACACAGAAGAAAAGGAAAAAAGAACAACAACATTCTTCACAAGAGTACAGGCAAAAGATTAAAAACACACATGAACCGACTCCAAAACCCAAAGAAAGACAACAAACAAACAGGAACAACAACTCTGTAAGAACCTTATGACAGGGATCAACTCTTGCATTTCAATTATTAGTCTAAATGTGAATGGACTAAATGCACCACTGAAAAGACATAGAATGGCAAAATGGATAAAATATCATCAGGCAACAATCTATTGCCTTCAAGAGACTAAACTCACTAGAAAGGACACCCACAGACACAAAGTAAGAGGATGGGAAACAAACTTTCAGGCAAATGGAACACAAAAGAAAGGAGGAGTAGCAATCTTAATTTCAGACAAAATACCCTTCAAGCTATTAAAAATCAAAAAAGATACAGAAGGTCACTACATAATGATAAAAGGCTCAATCCATTAATAAGAAATATCTATCTTAAACATACACACACCCAACATAGGTGCGCCAACTTTCAGAAAGCAACTTCTAGGAAAACTAAAGAAAGATATTGACGCTAACACCATCATAACTGGGGGCTTTAATACCCCACTCACAACCATAGACAGATCATCAGGACAAAAAATCAGCAAGGAGAT
>NW_007202586.1:0-1021 GCF_000164805.1 Carlito syrichta | reverse complement strand
AAGACAGAACAAAACCTGCAAGAGATGAATGATCACTTCAAGAGACCAAACCTAAGAGTAATTGGGCTTCCTGAGGCAGAGAGAGAAACAGAAGCCACACTGGAACAAACATTTCATGAAATCATTCAAGAAAACTTCCCTCATCTCATCAAGGATGAAAAAATTCAAACACAAGAGATTCAGAGAACCCCTGCAAGACAACAAATGAGAAGACCAACTCCCAGACACATAATAATTCGCCTAAACAAAGTAGCTATAAAAGAAAAAATCCTAAAGGCAGCAAGAGAAAAAGGCCAGACTACCTACCAGGGAAAACCAATTAGAATAGCAGCAGATTTATGCACAGAAACCCTTCAGGCTAGGAGAGCCTGGAGCCCTATCTTCAAAGTTCTAAAAGATAAACAATTTCAACCAAGAATAACCTACCCAGCCAAACTAAGCTTCATTAGTGAGGGAGAATTGAAATCTTTTCCAGATATCCAATCCCTAAGAACCAACGCTGCCACCAGACCACCTCTACAAGAAACACTTAAGAAAGTACTGAACACAGAAGAAAAAGAAAAAAGAACAACAACATTCTTCACAAGAGTACAGGCAAAAGATTAAAAACACACATGAACCAACTCCAAAACCCAAGAAAGACAACAAACAAACAGGAACAACTCTGTAAGAACCTTATGACAGGGATCAACTCTTGCATTTCAATTATTAGCCTAAATGTGAATTGACTAAATGCACCACTGAAAAGACGTAGAATGGCAAAATGCATAAAATATCATCAAGCAACAATCTATTGCCTTCAAGAGACTCACCTCACTAGAAAGGACACCCACAGACTCAAAGTAAGAGGATGGGAAACAAACTTTCAGGCGAACGAATACAAAAAAAGGAGGAGTAGTGATCTTAATTTCAGACAAATACCCTTCAAGCTATTAAAAATCAAAAAAGATACAGAACGCCACTACATAATGATAAAAGCTCATCCATCAACAGAAATATCTATCCTAAACATATATGCACC
>NW_007202585.1:0-482 GCF_000164805.1 Carlito syrichta | reverse complement strand
TAGCATCATGCTGTTTAGTGTCCATGTCTTTGTGAGTTTTAGGGGGACCTTGTTGGTGTTAATGTTTATTTTTATTCCACTGTGGTCCCAAACAGTGCATTGTAAAATTTCAGTCCTTTTAAATTTGCTTATGCTTGATTTACAGCCAAGTATGTGGTTGATCTTAGAGTACGTTCCATGTGGTGATGAGACCACAGAAAGCGTATTCTGTGGTCTTTGGATTGAGGTTTCTGTAGGTATCAATTAAGTCCATTTGATCAAGAGTCACATTGAGGTTTCAGATCTTGTTGTTGATTTTTTGTCCTGATGATCTGTCTAGGGTTGTGAGTGGGGTATTAAATTCCCCAGCTATGATAGTGATAGAATCAATATCTTTTCTGAGTTTTCCTAGAAGCTGTTTTATGAAAGTTGGCACTCCTATGTTGGGTGTATATATGTTTAGGATAGATATTTCTTGTTGATGGAGTGAACCTTTTATCATT
>NW_007202584.1:0-786 GCF_000164805.1 Carlito syrichta | reverse complement strand
GGGGAGGAATGGAATGGAATGGAATGGAATGAGAGCAATGTAATAGAGAGGAATAGAATGGAGATAAGGGAATGGAATGGATAGA
Source organism: Carlito syrichta (assembly GCF_000164805.1). Classification (NCBI taxonomy): domain Eukaryota; kingdom Metazoa; phylum Chordata; class Mammalia; order Primates; family Tarsiidae; genus Carlito; species Carlito syrichta. The sequence continues at coordinate 701 of NW_007202584.1, read as the reverse complement.
AATATAATAGAATGGTGTGAAATGGAATGGAATGAACAGAAATGGAAAGGAGTAGAATGGAATATAATGGAGAGGAATGGCATGGAGGAGAATGGAATAGAGAGGTATGAAAAGGAGGGGTGTGGAATGCAAAGGAGAGGAATGGAAATGAGTGAAGAGAAATGGAATGGAAAGAAAGGAAATTAGAGGAATGTAATGTAAAGGAAGGGAATGGATGAACTGTAATGGAATGGAATGGAGACGAAAGGAATGGAGAGGAATGAAATGGAATAAAATGGTATAGCGAGGAATGAATTGGCATTCAATAAGGTGGAATGGAATGGAATGGAGATGAATGTAATGGAGACGAATAGAATGGAATGGAGATGGTTGACAAGGAATGGAGAGGAATGGAATGGAATGGAGATGAATGGAATGGAATGCAGAGCAATGGAATTTAGAAAAATGGAATGGAATAGAATGTAGCAGTATGGAATGACATGGTGAGCAAGGGAATGGTTTTAAGAAGTGTAGAATGGAATGGTGCACAATGGAATAAAATGGAATGGGGAGGAATAGAGAGGAATGGAGTGAAATAAAATTGAGAGGAATGGAATGGAATGGAGAGGAATATAACGGAAAGGAGAGGAAAGGAATGGAATGGAGAGGAATGCAATAGAATGTAATGAAATGGAGAGGTTTGTTATGGAATGGACTGGTAT
>NW_007202583.1:0-472 GCF_000164805.1 Carlito syrichta | reverse complement strand
GTTAATTCAGCTAGTTAAGAGAGCTGGCTAGTCAACTGGTAATGTAGGCAGCTAACTAGGTAAGAAAGTTAGATAGTTACCTGACTAACTAGTGATGTCTTTGAATTAAGTCAGTTGGCTAGCCATCTGGCTTGCTGGTTAAGTCATCTAGTTTAGTCAGCTGTCTAGCAAGTTGTTTAGGTAGCTAGCTAGCTAGTTAAGTCAGTTTGAAAGCCAGCAGGCTAGCTGTTCAAGTCAGCTAGTTAAGTCAGCTGACTAGCCCGCTGGTTTGGTAGGTAGCTAGCTAGTTAAGTGAGCTGCCAAGCCAGCTTGCTAGCTTAATCAACTATATAAGACAATTGTCTAGCCAGGTTAATAGATAGGGAGTCAGCTAGTTAAGTCAGCTGGATAGTCAGTTGACTAGCTGGTTAAATCAGCTAGTTAAGTCAGCTGGAAACCAGCTTGCTAGCTAGTAAAGTCAGCTCGTTAAGTC
>NW_007202582.1:0-1280 GCF_000164805.1 Carlito syrichta | reverse complement strand
TGGCTTGACTATTTGTTTAACGAGTTAGCTAGGTGACATAACTTTTTAGCTGATGATTCGGCTGACAACTTAGGTCATTTAACACGTTGGTTGGCTACTCGGCCAACTTGTGAACTGGCTTGACAAGTTGGACCACTAGTCGGCCGACTAGTTAGCTGAGTCAACGTGTTGAATGATGAGTTGGCACACTAGTTAGCTCAGTTAAATAGGTTTCTGCTGGTTTGCTGACCTAAGTAGTCAACCGACTAGTTCACCAACTGGTTAGCTGGCCTAAATAGTCAGCTGACTAGTTAACTAAGATTACTTGTCAGCTCACAAGTTGGCCGACTACTCGGCCGAGTGGTTAGCTGACTTAACTAGATGGCCGGCTAGTCGGCCGACAGGTTAGCTGTCTTAACTAGTCAGTCAGCAAGTGAGTCGACAGTTGAGCTGACTTAACGAGTCAACTGGCGAGTGAGCCGACTGGTCAGCTGACTTTACTAGTCGGCTGGTGATTGAGTCAACTGCTCAGCTGACTTAACCAGTCAGCCTGTGATTGAGACGACTGGTGAGCTGACTTAACTAGTTAACCAGTGAGGGAGCTGACTAGTCAGTCGAATTTAGTCAGCTGGCAAGTGAGCCAACAGGTAAGAAGGATTAACAAGTCAGCTGGCGAGTGAGCCGACTGGTGAGCTGACATAAATAATTGGCCGACGAGTGAGCCGACAGGGAAACTGCCTTAAGTAGTAAGCCAGCAAGCAAGCCAACAGCTCAGCTGAATTAACTAGTCAGCTGGTGAAAAAGGTAACTAGTTAGCTGTCCTGTTGGCTTGCAATTGAGCCGACAAGTTAGTTGACCAGATGGCTGGCGAGTGAACCAACTAATTTGTGCACTGTTCGGCAGGTGAGGGAGCCAACAAGTTAGCTGAGCTGATGGAAAGTGAGCAAGCCCACTAATTAGCTGACCAGTCAGCTGAATGCTAGCTGACTAGATAGCTAAGAAACTAGCTGATTTTTTAGTTGACTTAACTGACTAGCTGACTAGCTAGCTGGCTATCTAGCTGACATAACTAGCTTGAAAAAAAGTTATCTAGCTGTTAGCCAGCAGACTTAACTAGCTACATAACTGGCTAGTTAGCAGGCTAGCTGACTTTACTAGCTAGTTGACTAGCTAGCAGACTAGCTAGCTGACTTAACTAGCTAGCTGGTGAGCTAGCTGACTAAACTAGCTGAGGAGGTATTTGGATGGCTAGCCAACTGACATAATTAGCTATCTACCTGGTGGGCTAGATGACTAACCAG
>NW_007202581.1:0-566 GCF_000164805.1 Carlito syrichta | reverse complement strand
GGTGGGTGGGCGAATGGGTGAGTGGATCGGTGGGTTGGTGGGTGGGTGGATGGATGGATGAATCAATGAGCATATGGAAGGATCAGTGGGTAGATGGGTGGTTGGATGGATCAGTGGATGGATGGATGGACGGATAGATGGGTGGGTGGATCAATGGGTGAGGGGATGGGTGGGTGGATGGATGGATGGATGGATGGATGGATCAGTGGGTGAATGGATGGATAGATGGGTGGGTGGATCAATGGGTGAGGGGATGGGTGGGTGGATGGATGGATGGGTGGGTGAGTAGATAGGTGGGTGGGCGAATGGGTGAGTGGATCGGTGGGTTGGTGGGTGGGTAGATGGATGGGTGAATCAATGAGCATATGGAAGGATCAGTGGGTAGATGGGTGGTTGGATAGGTCAGTGGATGGATGGATGAACGGATAGATGGGTGGGTGGATCAATGGGTGAGGGGATGGGTGGATGGATGGGTGGGTGGATGGATGGATGGGTGGGTGAGTAGATAGGTGGGTGGGCGAATGGGTGAGTGGATCGGTGGGTTGGTGGGTGGGTAGATGGATGGG
>NW_007202580.1:0-978 GCF_000164805.1 Carlito syrichta | reverse complement strand
GTCCGCTGCTTAGTCAGCTGTCTAGCTGGTTGCATCAGCTAGTTAAGTCAGTTGGCAAGTAACCTTGATAGGTAGCCAGCTAGCTAATTAAGTCAGCTGGTTAGCCAGCTGGCTAGCTAATTAAGTCAGTGAGTTAAGTGAGCTGGCTAGCCGGCTGGCTAGTTAGGTGGCTAGCTATTTAAGCCAGCAGGCTAGCCAGATGCAATCTAGTTAAGTCAGCTAGTTAAGTCAGCTGGTTCACTGTCTGGCTAGTTAGGTGGCTGACAAGTTAAGACGACTGGTTAGCAGACTGGTCAAGTAGGTGGCCAGTTAGTTAAGCCAGTTGAATAGATGGCTGACCAGCAGGGTGACTGACTAGTAAAGCTGGAAGGCAATCTGAGTGTACAACCAGCCTACTGGCTATTTAAGCCAGCTGGCTAGCCAGTTGATCAGCCCATTAACTAGCTTGAGTGCTGCCTAGCCAGCTAGGCAGCCAGGAATCTAGCTAGTTAAGTCAGCTGGCTAGCCATCTAGCCAACCAGGTAGCTAGCTAATTAAGTCAGGTGGCTAGCTTGGTATGTCATGTAGTTAGGTTAGCTTGCTGGCCAGCAGGTTAGCTAGGTAGTTAGGCAATTAAGTCAGCTGGCAAGCCAGTGGACTATGTAGGTAGGTAGCCAGTTAAGTGAGCTGTTAGCCATCAGGCTTCTAGGTATGTCGCCTAGTTAAATCAGCTGGCTAGCCAGCTGGGTACTTCATTAAGTCAGCTAGTTAAGTCAGCTGGCTAGCCTGCTGGTCAACTAGGTAGCTAGGCAATTTAGTCAGCTGACTAGCCAGCTGGCTAGCTATTTAAGTCAGCTAGTTAAGTCTGCTGGTTAGTCAGCTTGCTCACTAGGTAGCTAGCTAGTTATGTCTAGACAGCTGACTAGCAAGTTATGACATCTTGTTATGTCAGCTGCATAGCCAGCTGGCTAGCTAGGGAGCTTGCTACTTATGTCAGCT
>NW_007202579.1:0-512 GCF_000164805.1 Carlito syrichta | reverse complement strand
TCCTGATTGTCTTCTCTTCTCTGATTGCTCTAGCCAGGACTTCCAATACTATATTGAACAGGAGGGTTGAGAGTGGGCATCCAGGTCTTGTTCCAGTTTTCAGGGGAAATGGTTCCAGTTTTTGTCCATTTAGGAGTATGCTGGCTGTGGGTTTCTCATAGATGGCTTTTACTATTTTGAGCTATGTTCCCTGTATGCCTAGATGTTCGAGGGTTTTTATCAAGAAGGGGTGCTGGATTTTATCAAAAGTTTTTTCTGCATCTAATGATATAATCATGTGGTTTTTGTTTTGATATCTGCTGATGTTTTTAATTATATTTATGGTTTCACAAATGTTGAACCAGCCTTGCATCCCAGGGATGAAGCCTACTTGGTCATGATGAATGATTTTTGAGATGTGTTGTTGAATCCAATTCGCTAGGATCTTGTTGAGAATTTTAGCATCTATGTTCATCAAAGATATTGGCCTGTAGTTCTCTTTCTTTGTTGGATCTTTATCTGGCTTGGGTATC
>NW_007202578.1:0-381 GCF_000164805.1 Carlito syrichta | reverse complement strand
TTCTTCTTGCCAGAGCTAGGGACTGTGCCTCCTTATTTAACTGTAGTATGATTTGTTAACTACTCAACTCCCTACATTTTATAGTACCCGAATAGGAGGAAAATTTTTCTGGGTAACTTCAGAGTCCCCAAAACTTTGATGGTTTGGCTTGTATCATACTTCTTTGATTGTGTTGGTACAGGTCGTCTAGTGATCAACTATCCATGTAATAGAATGAACTCTCTGTAGCATCTTTTTTTATTTTATTTTATTTTATTTTATTTTATTTTATTTTATTTTATTTTATTTATTGAGTTGGAGTCTCACTCTGTCGCCCAGACTGGAGTGCAGTGGCCGCTCCCGGCCACCGCAGCCTCGACATGCTGGGTTCCGGCGATCCTT
>NW_007202577.1:0-318 GCF_000164805.1 Carlito syrichta | reverse complement strand
TGGAGTGGAGTGAAATGAAATGCAGCGGAATGAAATGGATTGGAATCTAATGGAGAGGAATGGCATGGAATGGAATGGAGTGGAATGCAATGGAAGGGAATGGAATGCAATGGAGAGGAAGGACATGGAGAAGAAAGGAATGCAATGGAATTGAAGAGAATGGAGAGGAATGGAAAGGAATGGATTGCACGGAATGGAATGGAGAGGAAAGGAATGGAAACGAATAGAATGGAAAGGAATGAAATTCAGAGGAATGAATAGAATAGAATTGAGAGGAATTGAATAGAATGGAAAGGAATGGAATGGAATGGATTGCAG
>NW_007202576.1:0-321 GCF_000164805.1 Carlito syrichta | reverse complement strand
CTCTCCATTTGATTCTATTGCATTCCATTAAATTCTAATCCATTCCACTCAATTCCATTCCTCTCTATTCCATTCTCCACATTCTATTCCATTCCTGTATTCCATTGCAATCTTTCCATTCCATTCCTTTCCTTTCCATTCCTCTACCTTCTGTTCCATTTTATCCACTATACTACATCCCATTACATTCCGCAGCATTACATTCCATTTCTCTCAATACCATTCCATTCCAATCGAAACCATTCCTCTCCATTCTACCTCATTCCTCTCCATTCCATTATTCTTCATTCCATTGCACTCCATTCTATTCCATTCCTCTCC
>NW_007202575.1:0-861 GCF_000164805.1 Carlito syrichta | reverse complement strand
GCAATTCAATTTGTCATATGAGTCTTTTTGGTTGTGAGAGTGTTTATAATCGTGTACATTTTTATGAAGTGCAATTACTCAAGTGAGCCAAGAGACTCCGTGGGTATTCAATTCTTCCTCACTCTTTCATGACTAAGAAATTAGCTAAAAAGACTATTGATTCTTACCCATACATATTTTCCCATGCACATGAAATGCATTACTGGTGAGGGGGGTTCAGACAACCCCGATACTCTTACACAAATGAATCCATGAGCCCTAATTTCATAATATCTGATGTAGGAGTTGATGACAAGTAATTTCTAACAAGTTTTCTCCTAGGAATTGAAGGAACAATTCTCAAATTTCTTAACTACGCTAGTTTGATTCTTTATTTCTTTTATAAGTGTGTACACACACATGCACACACACACACTTCAGTTAATGTTGCTATTCAGATGCATCCTAATAGTTATTTAACTCTCAGGGCATTTCCTTTTGCTCAATAGAGACATGGATCAGAGAAACAGACCATGTACACATACACTCACTCACAATCACCTATTGGCTTTAAACACATATCTATATAATATTTAATTTCTCAAATAATAGCATACATACCTCAGATTTCATATTAATAAAATATTAATTTATTATTAAAATTAATGTTAAAAATAAAGTGAGATAATATGTAAAAAGTCTTTAAGATTGCTCTGGCAATTTGAAATATTCTGTGGGCTCATGTATTTTAGGATGTTTCTTTTCTATTTCTGTGTAAGACTGTCACTGCTATTTTGATTAGGACTGCCTGAAATCTGTAGATCACTTGGGTATTATGAACATTGTTAAAATAACAATGGTAATTCTTCTAATTCATGAACA
>NW_007202574.1:0-786 GCF_000164805.1 Carlito syrichta | reverse complement strand
CCCATACATATTTTCCCATGCACATGAAATGCATTACTGGTGAGGGGGGTTCAGACAACCCCCTGATACTCTTACACAAATGAATCCATGAGCCCTAATTTCATAATATCTGATGTAGGAGTTGATGACAAGTAATTTCTAACAAGTTTTCTCCTAGGAATTGAAGGAACAATTCTCAAATTTCTTAACTACGCTAGTTTGATTCTTTATTTCTTTTATAAGTGTGTACACACACATGCACACACACACACTTCAGTTAATGTTGCTATTCAGATGCATCCTAATAGTTATTTAACTCTCAGGGCATTTCCTTTTGCTCAATAGAGACATGGATCAGAGAAACAGACCATGTACACATACACTCACTCACAATCACCTATTGGCTTTAAACACATATCTATATAATATTTAATTTCTCAAATAATAGCATACATACCTCAGATTTCATATTAATAAAATATTAATTTATTATTAAAATTAATGTTAAAAATAAAGTGGATAATATGTAAAAAGTCTTTAAGATTGCTCTGGCAATTTGAAATATTCTGTGGGCTCATGTATTTTAGGATGTTTCTTTTCTATTTCTGTGTAAGACTGTCACTGCTATTTTGATTAGGACTGCCTAAAATCTGTAGATCACTTGGGTATTATGAACATTGTTAAAATAACAATGGTAATTCTTCTAATTCATGAACACAGAATCTTTCTACTTATTTTTGTCCTCTTCATTATTTAATCAAGTTTTACATTTTTATTGGAGAAATATTTTACCTCAGATAAAATTTT
>NW_007202573.1:2233-3097 GCF_000164805.1 Carlito syrichta | reverse complement strand
TGCAGATAGATTTTGAATCACAGCTCTCCCCTTAAGTAAATCTCAAAACTGCAAAAAGGATGACCCCCAACCTACAATGCAACTCCAGAATTGAACAAAGTAAGAGGGTATACATAAAGAATAGGAGATTGAACAAACAGAAGTAAAACCAATCCCTTTACCCCTGAATAACAGAATTAAAGAAGACAGTGACATGGAGGGAAGGAAAAAGTAGGGAGGGGGAAAAACTGCACAAATGAAGAAAAACCAAAAGAAGAATATAGGTCTCATACAGACCCCTGGGAGATCAGACACTGAGAAAACAGATTCTGGAACACAAACAATGAAGAGTCCCCAGAATGACTGGTCACATGCAACAAACCTAGACATCAAGACATTAATGGAGAGAATTTAAAAAATTGAGGAGAGACAAGAGGAAAATAGGAAGGAGCTAGTGTCAGAAATAACAGCCGTAAAGAATACTGTGATGGAAATGAATAACAGACTAATAAGCATGGAAAGCAGAATCAGCCAAGCAGAAGAAAGAATCTCAGAACTCAAAGACCAAAACATAGAACTAACCCAAACTGTCAAAAGCATAGCAAAGAAGCTCAAAAAGACAGAACAAAACCTGCAAGAGATGAATGATCACTTCAAGAGATCAAACCTAAGAGTAATTGGGCTTCCTGAGGCAGAGAGAGAAACAGAAGCCACACTGGAACAAACATTTCATGAAATCATTCAAGAAAACTTCTCTCACCTCATCAAGGATGAAAAAATTCAAACACAGAGATTCAGAGAACTCCTGAAGACAACAAATGAGAGATCAACATCCAGACACATAATAATTTGCCTAAACAAAGTAGCTATAAAAAGAAAAATCCT
>NW_007202573.1:0-1001 GCF_000164805.1 Carlito syrichta | reverse complement strand
AAAGATCATTAGAGACTACTACATACACTTGTATGGAACAAACTTGAAACTTAAGGAAATGGAGGACTTCTGACATCACACAACCTACGTAGGTTGGAACAAGAAGAAATTGAGACCCTAAATAGACCAATAACAATCAAGGAAATCAACTATGTAATAAGAAAACTTCCTACAAAAGAAAGCGCTGGTCCACATGGCTTTCCAGCAGAATTCTACAAGACATTTAAGGAGGAGCTGATACCAATCCTACTAAAGGTATTCCAGGCGATTGAAAAAGATGGAACTCTCCTCAACTCATTTTACAAAGCCAACTTCACATTGATATCAAAGCCAAGTAAAGATCCAACAAAGAAAGAGAACTACAGGCCAATATCTTTGATGAACATGGATGCTAAAATTCTCAACAAGATCCTAGGAAACCAAATTCAGCAATATATCTCAAAAATCATCCATCATGACCAAGTAGGCTTCATTCCTGGGATGCAAGCCTGGTTCAACATTTGTAAAACCATAAATGTAATTAAATACATCAACAGATGTCAAAACAAAAAGCACATGATTATATCATTAGATGCAGAAAAAGCTTTTGATAAAATCCAGCACCCTTCTTGATAAAAACCCTTGAACATCTAGGCATACAGGGAATATACCTCAAAATAGTAAAAGACATCTACAAGAAATCCACAGCCAGCATAGTCCTAAATGGACAAAAATTGGAACCATTTCCGCTGAAAACTGGAACAAGACAAGGATGCCCACTCTCACCCCTCCCATTCAACATAGTATTGGAAGTCCTGGCTCAAGCAATCAGAGAAAAGGAGGCAATCAGGGGTATCCAAATAGGAAAAGAGGAAGTCAAGTTATCTCTCTTTGCAGATGATATGATTGTGTACCTTGAAAACCCACGAGAATCTGTCAAAATCCTCCTTACACTGATAAAGGCCTTTGGCAAAGTCTCAGGATACAAAATAAATGTACAAAAGACAATCATATTTCTCTAC
>NW_007202572.1:0-328 GCF_000164805.1 Carlito syrichta | reverse complement strand
CTAGATAGCCAGCTAGCTAGTCAGCTAGCTAGTTATGTCAGCTAGCATACCAGCTAGTTAGTTGGCTATCTAGTCGACTAGCAACTCAGCTAGCTGGTCAGTTAACTAGTTGGCAAGCTAGCTTTCCATCAGGTCAGCCAAATATTCAGCTCGCTCTCCTGCCAACCAGTAAGCAAACTAGTCAGCTCCGTTGACAGCCAAAAGTCAACTAACTTGTCAACTCGCTCACAGGCCAACAGGTCAGGCAACTAGTCGGCTTGCTAGCCAGCCAAGTAGTTAAGTCAGCTCACAGGTCAGCTCACTCACCGGCTGAATATTTGAGGCAGCT
>NW_007202571.1:0-408 GCF_000164805.1 Carlito syrichta | reverse complement strand
GGGAGGGAGAGATGGGGGTGGAGAAGACCCGTCAGGCTGCGGCCACAGAAGGGCCTGTGTCAGCAAGGACAGCAGGCAGCCGGGCGTCCACTTGCCGGGGACTGGGAGGGGCCACCGGACTTAGTGACCACGGAGGGCACCGTGGCCTTTCCGAGCGTAGCTCTGGGGCAACCCTTGGGCGAGAGGAGGACGTGGGGCCCCTGCCGGGAGGCGGCGGGCTTGGGGAGGCAGAGGCCGCAAACCCGACAGGCAAAGCAGGTGAGACCCACGCACAGGCAGCGGGCCAGAGGGTCCCGGGAGCCCCCTCCCTGAGGCCTGAGGACGCCAGGTGGCCGCCCACACTGGAGGCCGGGTCGGTCCTGTTTCAGCAGCAGGGGCGGCCCCCACAGCTCCGTGAAGGCCTCGACC
>NW_007202570.1:1815-7741 GCF_000164805.1 Carlito syrichta | reverse complement strand
GGGGCAGGGCAGGGTGGGCGGCGCTGCCTCCGAGTGCCTCTGGCTCCGTCTTCTCCCACAGCCCCCGGGGACCCGACGGTAAGGGGGTGAGCCCTGTTCGGAAGGGCAGGGCGGAGGCGGCACTCCCGGCACTGCGGGCCTCTGACTCCACCTCCTGCTCCCTGCAGCCCCACCCCGGAGGAGGACTATGCCCCCTGGGCTCCTTCGGCGAGCCCGGCCCCACCTCTCCCTTGACCCCCGGCTGGTCTTGTCACGTGGGCCAGGACAAGCGGACGTTCTACACCAACCACTTCACCCAGGAGTAGGTAGGGGCGCTGCCAGACGGACACAGCCAGGGTCACTCCCCACCTTTCCCTGGGAGTCGCTCCCAGCAGACCCTAGGCCAGACCATGGCGTTGCATCACCTGCCCCTGCCCTTTCAAGCTGCCTGGTGTTATCTGGGATCTGGTTGGAGGGAACCTTCCCTGCCCTCTCACAAGCTAGGCTGAGGTCCCCGACCATCCCTCTCCCTGCAGTGGGTGAGGCTGGAGGACCCACACGGGAAGCCTTACTTCTATAACCCAGGGGACCCCGTTTGTGGGAGCTGTCCCAGGTGAGCACTGGGGAAGGGGGAGTGCTGGGGAGAAAGGGAAGGCTTACAGATGACCCTGCCTTTCTCCCCAGGTCCCTGTCCCTGCCCCTCGAAGCATCCACAAGTCCAGCCAGGTAAGTGACACTCCTGCCCAGGCCAGCCCCCCAGAGGAGAAGGTAAGGGAGGGGATGTGGAGGCCCTGAGAGAGCCACACAGAAGAATCGGGAGCTTCCTGGAGGTCCTCGGGGTGGGACTGGGCTGGGACATATTGACTCCCCCATAGGCCCGCAGAGGTGGCTGAGGTTGGCAGCTGGGAGGAAAGCTCTCCTGCCGCTGCTGCTGGGGGGCAGGCACTGCCCCCACCCCGACCCCAGCAGCCAGGCTGCCAGGCTGGCGAAGAGGCTTTAGTGCAGACACAGGTCCAGCCCATGGGGAGTGACAGCCGAGGGGGAGACCAGCCTCTGCCCCCACCCACCTCACCCCCCTGACTGCCCCTCTTTCCCTTCTTCTTTGACCAAGACCTTGGACAAGGCAGGCATGCTCCACCATACCAAGACCGTGGAGGGCAGGGAGGTGTCTTTGATGTCAGGGATGAGCTGTGCTCCCTTCCTGGCCTCTCCTAGGGGACAGGCAGCAGTGGACATGCAGCCAGCAGACTTCTTGCTTCAGATGCCCTGGGATTCCCGGGTTCCAGGAGCCCTTGGGCCTCTGTGCCCCAGAGCCGGGGCCACACCAGTGACCCCATCCTGTCCCTGAGCCAGAGTGCCCGGCTGATCTCCTTAACCTTGCCCCCCCCCCACAGAGGCAGCCTTCCAAGTTTTTTACCCCTGAGTACACTGTGGAGCTGAGGAGGGGCTCTCTCTCCTGGGCCCCCAAAGACAAGTCCAGCAAGAAAAATGTGCTGGAGGTGAGTGGTGGGGAGAAGGAGGGAAGGAGCTTACTGATGGCCTGGGACCCTCACTGGGGGCAAGCCCAGGAAGGGGGTCCCGGGAAGAGTTGGAGCTGCAATTCCCAGGCTCAAGGTCAAAGCTGGCCCTGTGTCAGGATCTGTCTGGTGTTTCTGGCATCACAGATTTGCAGTTCCCTCGCTGAGGTGACACTCCTTGCCCTGGGTGGTGGGTAGTGGGGGTCTCTGGCCATGCCGGGGATGGTAGCCTGGTCCCAGCCCAAGAGAGACGGGGCTCCCCGGCCCGGGCTGCCTGCTTGGACAGGCTGGGTGGGAAACCTGCTCCTTCTCCCCTGGTCCTGTCCCTGCCCCTGGACCAGAGCCCGGCTTCCGGCCAGACTGGTCCCCAGTGAATGAGTCAGGGCAGTGGACAGGCCTGCCAGGGTCTCCCAGCATGAAGGCAGAGAAGCCACAGGCCAGGGTCCTCCCGGCGCCACACCCTTCATTGTCCACATGTGGTCGTGAGCTTGAACTTCTTGTACCCCCACCTCAGTCCTTAGAATTTTAAAACACATGTGGTGAACTGGTAAAATCCACTGAAAGGCCAGGGCCAGGCAAAACAAGTCAGAGGTGAAGCTCGAGGTAGAGAAGGGTGAGGGCCGGTGCCTCACAGGTGCTTGGGTGTGGGTGACTGAGAACAGTTTAGCCCCCTTCCTGGCAGCTACAGTGGAGAAAAAAGGGCTATAGTTACCTGGCTCTTTTTTATTTGTTTTGACTCAGGATCTCACTCTGTCGCCCAGGCTGGCGTGCAGTGACACGATCCCAGCTCACCACAGCCTCAGCTTCCTGGGCTCAGGTGATCCTCCTACCTCAGCCTCCTGAGTAGCTGAGACTACAGGCGTGCGCCACCATGCCCAGCTAATTTTTTTATTTTTTGTAGAGACGAGGTCTCACTCTGTCGCCCAGGCTAGTCTGGAACTCCTGGGCTCAAGTAATCCTCTCACCTCGGCCTCCTAAAGTGCTGAGATTACAAGCGTGAGCTACCGTGCCTGGCCTCAGTTATGTGGCTCTCATTGAAAGAATAATAAAACCTACCCAGATTTTGAGTGGATCAAAACTTTTTTCTAACCCTCAGCTCTCGAAGAAATTTCTAGTGTGGTCTAGAGGGAAGAGGCCAGTGCCCTGCAAAAGCTCTCTGGGAGGTTTGGTTAGGGATCTGGTGTGCTCTGGGTTGCACATTATGACGGACGCCAAAAGTTTCCCCATGGGTCTCTGCTCAAGAAAAGCAGCTCTGCAGGGGGCCCAAGGGTGCAGCTTCCTGATGGTGCCCAAGCTTCCTTTAGTCCTAGAAGCAGGGTGTCTGGAGCAGAGTTGGGAAACCGGTTTCATCACACGCGCTACTCTGATCCGTAGGTCTGGAGTCTTCTTGCGAAGAATTCTGAGCCTTCTCCAGGCCTGGCAGGGTAGAGCTCTGTGATCAACTGGCTATGTCTGCCATGGGGCAGATTGAGGAGAGATGTCACATTTGCTGGGCATGCTCCTTCCCTGACCCGAGGGACACCCATGCTCTCTAGGAAGAGAACTGACTGGCTTCCTGCAGTGTCTCTGCGGACAAGGACTGGAAGCCACATCCTTTTGAGCCGGGGGAGACCCTGTCAGGCCAGGGTGGAGACCAGGGAGTCCCGACTTATGGCTGGTAGGGTCCAGCCTCCCTGCACCCAGGATGGCCTGTAGGCAACTCCAGGGCTTTCCATAGGAGACAGCCCGTATTCCGTAGGGTCGAGGACAGAGGGGGTCACTGAGCCCAGGAAACCTGGACAGCAGGTCTTCCTAGTCACCCAGGGCCTCAGCGCCTGCAGGGACAGTCCCTAGAGTCGCTGGTGCTTGCTGGCGCAGGCAGCAGGAGACATGACTTGTGGAATGTGTTGCCACAATACAGCGTGGGCTTCTGGGTGAGACTTTCAGATGGAAACTGGTGCAGTTTCAAGAGAGCAGCCTAGAACGATGGCGATGGCTTTCGAAGCACTGTTAGGTCATTCCCTGGACTGAGCCCCAGCAGGACTCTGTCAGCTTTGATCAGAGTGAGGCCGTGCTCTCTTCCTGCTGTGGGGTCTCAGTATCCACAGGGGGAGAGGGGTGGAACATGCTGTTTTCTCTTTCTTTCTCTTCCTTCCTCCCTCCTTCCTTCCTTGTTGGAGTCTCACTCTGTCGCCCAGGCTGGAGGGCAGCGGCACACTCACAGCCACCCCAGTGTCGACCTGCTGGACTCCACTGATCCTTCCACCTCAGCCTTCCAAGTAGCTGGAACCACAGGCATGTGCTACCACTCCCGGCTTAGTTTTGATTTATTGTAGAGACGCGGTCTCGCCAAGTTGTCCAGCCTGGTCTCAAACCCCTGAGCTCAGGCAATCTTCTTGCCTCGGCCTCCCAAAGCGCTGGGATTACAGGCTTGGGCCACCACACCCAGCCCTTTTTCTGTGTGTGTGCGTGTATGTGTGGCAGGATCTTGCTCTGTCAACCAGACTGGAGTGCCACACAACGGCGTGATCACAGCTCCCTGTGGCCTCCAACTCCTGGGCTCAAGCAATCCTCATGCCTCGGCCTCCCACATCACTGGAAACCGGGATTATAGGCGTGAGCCACCACATCTGTCCTTTTTTCATTTTTGAAAGGAGTTTAAATAGTATGCAAGTATAAGTTTAAAAGGAGGGCAGCCAAAAGACAGTCCTCTCGGATGCTGGAAGTTGTGTCCTGTGGTCTGAGCCGGTTTCTACTGTCTCTGACTCCACTGGATCTGAAGTGCAGGAATGGCGTGAGCTGCCATAGCCCCAGTGGTCACAGCACCCTGGACCACTCGGCCTGAGCCAGAGACTGAGGGGCCACCCTCACCACCGCCCGGCGTTGCACTTACTTTCTGCTTCTCCGTGAAGTGGGCTGCAAGTGCGCCGCCCAGGCTGGAGTGTGGGAGAGGGCGGGAGTTCCTGGCTGCAAGAGGTGGGGTGACCTTCCCAGGTCCTCAGTGTGTGGCCGGGGCCTCACCTTCTCCCGGGTCCGCTGTGATGTGCTTTCTTCGCGTTTTCTTCCGTGTTAGTCCTGGTGGGCAGGGCTGTCCCCCAGCAAGTTCCCGGTACATCGAGTTTTGCAGGCCTGGGCTCTGGGCAAGGCCTGCCCTGTCCGTGGCTCCCGCGGAGGCCTGCTGGGGCGGCGGGGGGGTACCAGACCTGGAGCCACGCAGATGTGTGCTGCACACTCCCAGCTGCGTGCCCAGGAGAGCCGCAGAGCCTCAGGGCCTCACCTGGAGCACAGCGCTGCCACCCACTGCTTTAAGGGAGGCGGCGACTGTGGCCAGGGTGAGACCCTTGCTCTATTAGGCTCTGAGCTCCTGGGGGGCGGGGACCGGTCACCTCCATTTCCATACCCCCTGAGGGGGCCAGCCCCCAGGGCAGACCCAGGGACCCAGAGGTGACCCAATGCCCTGTCCCTCCAGCTGCGGAGCCGCGATACCTCGGAATACCTGGTCCAGCATGACTCTGAAGCCATCATCAGCAACTGGCACTCAGCTATCACCCAGGGCATCCAGGAGCTGGTGGGCAGAGCCTGGGCCCCTGGGGCGTGCGGTGGGGGGGTGGTGGCCACTGGAGTGGGGTCCTCTGCTCAGGCACAGGGAACTCCTGGGCACCCGTAGTAAGTGCCCCCCTCCCTGCAAATCAGTCACCGCCTTCCTGTCTGTGAGTCCAGCCCTGGGTGGGCCTCTCCAGGTTGGGTGGGGGCATGTCTTAAAGGAAAGTCCCATTTTAAGGGAGGCAGGGGTGGATGGTCCAGGAACCAGCCTCAGGCTGCAACCGCGGCTAAAACCGGAAGATAACATGGAAAAGGACTGATTTCAAGATCTACCATTTTTTTAGGTTCAAAATATCAATCGCATAAGTAGACACAGGGGAGGCAGGAAATGACCTGGCCTTTTTGACCCTTAATTTCCTGTGAACCAATAGTGGGTGCATCTTTTGGCTGTATTAATGGAGGTAGGAGTCCAGAGCTAAGAAGGTGATGTTGGTGCAGTTGTCAGCAGTGCTCGGGCCCCAGCTGGAATTGCAAGCTCAAGGCTGGAAGCCACCCCCAGAGGAACGCTGACCTCTGACAGTAGGGGCCAGGGAAGCAAGGGAGGAGAACAGGAAGAACAGGATGTCTCCAACGCCTTAAGGATCCATGCAGCCGGAGGGGGGGGTGTGCGAGCCTGAGATGGGGAGAGTCTCCAGGCCACCCTGCCGGGAGGGCATCCAGATGCCTGTCGCGTCCTGGAGGGACCCGGGGCCCAGGGCCCCGCTTCTGAGGCTGGCGGGAGAGAGGAGGACGCACGGCCGGCGCCGGTGCGCGCCGGGGTGGGGGTTCGGGGACCGCGGCCGGGTTCGGACGCTGGGGCTGCCCGGTCACCCGACGCCACCGGCCGACTCGTCCCGCGTTCCCCGGCG
>NW_007202570.1:0-504 GCF_000164805.1 Carlito syrichta | reverse complement strand
CGCGCCCCGAGGTCTTGGCCGCGCTGACCGCGGACGGCCGGGCGTGGGGCGGGCGGGCTGGACTCTTCTCGCGGAGACCTGCGCCCGCCGCCGAGCCCTGAGCCCCGAGGGCAGGGTGGCCCCTCGAGGGCGGTGCGCAGATGTGGTTTTTCGCGCACGTCCGGTTGGGGGTAACCGGGGACTGTGCTGGACCAGGACGGGGGGGCGGTTTTGGGGAGGAATGTGGTGAGGGTCTCCCTGGGGGCTTCCCCGGTCGAGGCCTTCACGGAGCTGTGGGGGCCGCCCCTGCTGCTGAAACAGGACCGACCCGGCCTCCAGTGTGGGCGGCCACCTGGCGTCCTCAGGCCTCAGGGAGGGGGCTCCCGGGACCCTCTGGCCCGCTGCCTGTGCGTGGGTCTCACCTGCTTTGCCTGTCGGGTTTGCGGCCTCTGCCTCCCCAAGCCCGCCGCCTCCCGGCAGGGGCCCCACGTCCTCCTCTCGCCCAAGGGTTGCCCCAGAGCTACG
>NW_007202569.1:0-399 GCF_000164805.1 Carlito syrichta | reverse complement strand
TGAATTAACTAGCTAGCTCCCTAGCTAGACATCTGACTTAAATAGTTGGCTAACTAGCTAACTACCTAGTTACCAGCTGATTTAAACCGTTAGCAAACTAGGTAGCTACCTAGCTAACAAGCTGATTTAAATAGTTAGCTGCATAGCTAACTAGCTGATTTAACCAGCTAGCTAACTAGTTAGCTTACCTTTTATCTAACGTGCTAGCTAGCTGACTTAATCATTCGACATAACTCTTTAACCAGTTTCCTAGGTGGTTCAAGCAGCTGACTTAACTCATTAGCTAACTAGCTAGCTAGCTGACTCATGAAGCTGACTCAACAGGTTAGCTAACTAGCCAGCTAGCCTACTCAACCAGCTGACTCAACCCATTTGCTAACTAGCTAGATAGATGACTCA
>NW_007202568.1:0-340 GCF_000164805.1 Carlito syrichta | reverse complement strand
TAGGGGGTCCACTGTGGCTTTGAAAGCCTAGGCGGGGTGTGGTCCCCCCCTCACCCAGGGGCTGAAAGAGCCGCCGGACGATCAACGGTCAGTCCCTTTTGGATATCCCAGGGAGGTTGTTAGGTTTTTCAGGAAGGGGCACTTACCAATCCGAGGTGGTGATGGATGTGGCGCTGGCATTCAAGAAAGTGGGTGAAGGCCTCAAGGGGTGAGTGTCACCGGCAACGGGACGGGGCCTCACCTTAGGCAAGAGGGCTCCCGACCGAGCATGGCACCAATGAAGGACGATGGCGTCAGTGAGACTCGGTACCCTTTGAGGCCAAGAGATTTATTAGAGCAG
>NW_007202567.1:0-1395 GCF_000164805.1 Carlito syrichta | reverse complement strand
GCTTCTTGTCCATTATTATCAGGGTACAGGGGCTGCTTCCTAGGTCAGGTTTCCAGAGAACTGAGGGTGAGCCACACAGTTGTCATTGTACAGTAAGGCTGGGACCTGGCGTGGATGTTCATGCCTTGCATGTTCATTTAATCCTCATCACAGTTCCACCATGTAGGGATTGCCATACCCATTTTGCAGAGCAGAAAATGGAAGTTTAGAGAGGGTAAAGTGATTCTTTCTGAGTTGCACAGTTGTTTCAATTTATTGGATAGTCATTTATGAACTGCCGCTACGTGCAAGACACCAGGGCTATCATGGTGAGCAGACCAGGCTTGGGTTGTCCACAGGGGAGTCAGGATTCCTTCCAAGGTTGTCTGGCTCCAAGGTACATGGCTGTCACCACACAGAGTCCTTTTGCACAGAAATTTAGTGGTGGGAAGTATAGGGCCTTCTCAAGGCCCATGTGTTGTGGTGTCGTGATTCTGTGTGGCCCTGGCTGCATCCCTGGGTGTGGGGTAGCTCTTGGCACTAAAGCCCAGGGCAGTCTCCTGCCCTCTCAGGGTTTCCACAGAACCCCTCTGCTTGTTACTACTTCAAATGCTAAGACTTGAAAAATTTTAAATGCTTGATAAAAACCTAGCTTAAATGTTAGGCATTTCTTTGTTTTTAAAAACAGAGAAAGCTGTTATTTTTTGAGTTGTTCACAATAGCAAGAACCTGGAAACAACCATGCTGCCCATCAAAAGAGGACTGGATTAAAAAAATGTGGTACATATACACGATGGAATACTACGCAGCCATAAAAAAAAGAACAAAATCATGAATTTTGCAGCAACCTGGATGGAACTAGAGTCTATAATACTGAGTGACCTCACACAGAAACAAAGATCAGAATATCACATGTTCTCACTCATATAATGGACCTTGAACATCCAATGTAATACTATAAGAAAATGACTGACGGTACTAGGAAACTATGGGGGGTGGGAGATGGGATTAACAGTAGCAAATATCTGTCTGGGGCTGGGAAAACACCTCTTATCAACAGGGTGTCTGAATGAAAAGTAATTGTACACCTAACCCTTAACTGTACCCCACAAAACTATAATAAAAATACTGATTAATTATTAAAAAAAAATAAATAAATAAAAAAAATAAAAACAGAGAAAGCTTCAGCATGAGCCAACTTTTCTCTGGATGATTCAGGCCTGTCATTATGTACTTCAGAGATATAATTTTGAGTCTGTACTCTAATTAAGGCTTTCATTTTCTTCCCTCTATGTGTAGGTTGTCACCTCACCTGTGGTCACTGAGATTGTCACTAAATGCCTTTCACACCTTTTGGATTGACTGTTTTTAATCTGCTGTGAATAAGGAAGCTGAGCTTCTGGGTTTTTTTTTTTT
>NW_007202566.1:0-651 GCF_000164805.1 Carlito syrichta | reverse complement strand
CAAGAAACATTGTACAGTCATCAGCCAACTTAAGAAATGGAACCAGGTCCAGTGTGGTGGCTCAACCTGTATTCCCAGCATTTTGGGAGGTAGAGGCGAGAGGATTGCCTGACCCCAGGTGTTCAAGAGCAGCCTGGGCAACTTTAACTACAATGGCTCACAAAAACCAGCCTGGCATGCTGGCGTGAGTCTGTAGTTCCAACTACTTGGAAGGCTGAGGCGGAAGGATTACTTAGGCCCAGCAGGTAGAGGCTGTGGTGACTGAGAGCTTGTACGGGTCCATGGCCTGTTAAGAACCAGGCCATACAGCAGGAAGTGAGCTACTGGCACCTGCAGCTCTGTGTTCTGTCAGATCTTCAGTGTCATTAGATTCTCACAGGAGCTGAACACTTTTGTCAGCTGTGCATGTGAGAGATCTAAGTTATGAGCTCCTTATGAGAATCTAATGATCTGATGATCCTCCCAACCCTGTGCAGAACAATGGCCTTCCATGAGACTGGTCCCTGATGTCAAAAGGTTGGGGACCAGTGGTTTAAAGTCAGGAGATGGGCGATAATGAGAGTGGGAAGGTGATACAGGGTCCAATGGCAAGCCTGACCATTAATTCGTAAATATCAATAATTTGTTCATATTTTCTAAGTTGTAGAATTT
>NW_007202565.1:0-1585 GCF_000164805.1 Carlito syrichta | reverse complement strand
GGTAGGTAGCTAGTTAAGCTAGCTGGCTAGCAATCAATCTATCTAAATATGTCAGCTAGTAAGTCAGCTGGCTTTATAGCTGTCTAGTTAGGTAGCTAGCTTGGTAAGTCTGCTGGCTAGTCAGCTAGCTACTTCGTTAAGTCAGCTAGTTAAGTCAGCTGTCTAGGCTGCTGGCTAGCTAGTTAGGTAGGCAATAAAGTCACCTGACTAGACAGCTGGCCAGCTAGTTAAGTCAACTAGTTTAGTCACCTAGATAATGAGCTGGCTAGCTAGTTAAGTCAGTTCATAAAGTCAGTTGTCTAGCCAGCTGACTATCTAGTTAAAAAGCTTGTTACATGGATGTGTAACCATCTGGCTCGCTAGTAATTTCAGCTAGTTAAGTCAGCTGGGTCACTAGGCAGCTAGCTAGTTAAGTCAGATTGCTATGTCAGCTAGCTGGCGAGTTAAGTTAGCTAGTTAAGTCATCTAACTATATGATAGCTAGCTAGGTAGCTAGCAAGTTGAATCTGCTAGTTAAGTCAGTTAGCTTTCTAGGTAGCTAGCTAGTTAAGTCAGCTATTTAAGTGAGCTGGGAAGATGGTTAAGTCTGTTAAGTCAGTAGGAGAGCCAGTTGCCAAGCAGGATAGCTAGCTTTAGTCAGCTGGCTAGCCAGCTAGCTAGCTAGTTAAGTCACATACTTAACACAGCTGACTGTCCAGCAGAATATCTAGGTAGTTAGGTAGATAAGATATCTTGAAATCAAGCGAGCTATGTAGGTAGGTAGCTAGTTAAGTCAGCTGGCTAGCCATATGGTGTCTAGTTATGTTATCTAGTTAAGTCATCTAGCTATCCTGCTGTCTAGCTAGGTAGCTAGCTAGTTAAGTCAGCTTGCTAGCCTGCTGGCTAGCTACGTAGCTAGGCAATTAAATCATCTGTCTAGACAGCTGGTTAGCTAGGCAGCTACATAGTTAAGTCAGCTGTCTAGTCAGCTTGCTAGCTAGTTAAGTCACCTAGATAACTCAGCTATCTAGCCAGCTGGCTAGCTAGGTAGCTTGCTAGTTAAGTCAGCTGGATACACAGCTGGCTAGCTAGGAAAGTCACCTAGTTAATTCATCTGGGTAGCCAGTTGACTAACTATGTAGCAAGCAAGTTAATTCAATTGGCTAGATAGCAGGAGAGCTAGTTAAGACAACTAGTAAAGTCAGCTGTCTAGTCAGCACTCTAGCTAGTTAGTGACATACTTAAGTTTGTTGTCTAGCCAGCTTGCTAGCTAATTAAGTCAACTAGTTAAGTCACTTGCTATCCAGGTGACTAGAGAAGTAGAGAGCTACTTAAGTCAGCTGGCTAGCCAGCTTGCTAGCTAGGTAGCTAGCTAGTTATGTCAGCTGTTGAGCCAGCTGGCTAGCTCTTTAGTCACCTAGTTAAGTCAGCTGACTAGGCATCTGGCTCCCTAGGTAGCCTGCTATTTTTGTCAGCTGACTAGACAGCTTACTGGCAAGATAAATCACCTGGTTAATTCAACTGGATAGCCAGCTGGATAGCTATTTAGAAATCTAGTTAATTCAACTGGCTAGAAAGCAGTCAAGCTAATTAAGACAGGTAGTTA
>NW_007202564.1:0-344 GCF_000164805.1 Carlito syrichta | reverse complement strand
TGGTTCAGAATGTATATGCTGATTGTAGCATCCACGAACAGGTGTATGAGCACACTGGAACCTATTTCCCTCTGCCTTACAATCTGTCCGTGCAGTAGTTTGTGGACTTGGTCCCTAGATTAAAAAGGGGGTATAAAAGAGGAAAATAATGGAGGAGGGGGAAACAATAGGAAGTTAGAAAGAGAGAAGAGTGAGAGGGAAAACAGACATACATACCAACTATTAGGTGAGAAAGATACACAAGGCTGGAGAGAAGTGAAGAAAAACATGTAAGAAAGATTTCCTAAAGAATACTGATAGCTACTCAGAGACAGACCAATAAAATCATGAGACAGTGTAAGTCA
>NW_007202563.1:0-318 GCF_000164805.1 Carlito syrichta | reverse complement strand
GAGCACACTGGAACCTATTTCCCTCTGCCTTACAATCTGTCCGTGCAGTAGTTTGTGGACTTGGTCCCTAGATTAAAAAGGGGGTATAAAAGAGGAAAATAATGGAGGAGGGGGAAACAATAGGAAGTTAGAAAGAGAGAAGAGTGAGAGGGAAAACAGACATACATACCAACTATTAGGTGAGAAAGATACACAAGGCTGGAGAGAAGTGAAGAAAAACATGTAAGAAAGATTTCCTAAAGAATACTGATAGCTACTCAGAGACAGACCAATAAAATCATGAGACAGTGTAAGTCAGAAGGCAAACAACAAAGGTGA
>NW_007202562.1:0-446 GCF_000164805.1 Carlito syrichta | reverse complement strand
TAGAGGGCGAGCCTGGCTCAGAGCCGCGTGGACGGGTGACCGGAGGCACAGAGAGATGGATTCTCTCTTTGTCGTGTAAGGAGGATTCCGCATGTTCTTTGGGAACTGAGTCATGGTGCTGTGTGTATGCTGCAGAGGAAACATTGACTTCAAGATCTATGACCTTTGAGAAATCAAAGAGGGCAAGGCAAGTGACCAAGACTTTTTTTTTTTAAAAATTCTGAAGTCCGTGTTTTCCTTTACTCGGTTCCTGAGGTGCCCCATTCCGTGCTTCTACCCCAACTTGGGAGTTACTTATGGTGTTGCCTGATGCCCCACACCTTAGAGCCTCTTCTCAGTGGGAACCTATAATTCAGATGGTTTTCCTCCGTGTTTCTTCTTTGAAAGGCCAGCATGTGACCTTATGTATAGACGTAAAGCTATGCGTTAGTCTTAACACAACTCTG
>NW_007202561.1:0-808 GCF_000164805.1 Carlito syrichta | reverse complement strand
GTGTTTTCCTATGTGGCCTTTATCAGGTGAAGGAGGTTTTCTTCTATTCTGAGTTACCTGTTAGGGTTTCTATCATTAATCAGTGTGAAGTTTTCTCAATTCCCTTTCCACCTCAACAAAGAAGGTTGTATGTGGCTTCTATCATGAATCAGTGTGAAGTTTTCTCAATTCCCTTTCCACCTCAGTGAAGAAGGTTGTATGTCGCTGCTTTTATACTGCTAGTGCGGTATGTTACTTTGATTGAGTTTTGTATGAAATTCCATTTATATTTTGTAAGTTGTGCTACACATGTTTCCCAGAAATAAATCCCACTTGGCATGGCGTTAATTTAATACATTTTAATATAGGTGGTTGTGGATTGGTGTCCGAAATGCTGATGAATGCCTTCCAATGAATAAGTGAAGAAAAAGCATAGAGATTCCACGCCCACACCAAAAGTATGGGAGCTCTGTGGACATCCACTCAGAGAACAGTCATAACCCATGATTGCAGCTGCTTTCAAAAAGTTCTTCAAAGTCTGTGGAGTTTGTCTTAAGTTAGGCATGCAGCCACCAGAAATGTTTGGTCTCCGTGACAGCATTGAGAATAGGTGGCACATGGCCATGACCTATCCCCGGCGCTATCTGTACATAGTGAAAGGTCTGCATGGTTGCGCGTGGTCGAGAAGTTGGTGCTGTGTTTTCCCTCAGCTCCCAGACCAGAGTGTCAGTGTCTTCTTTCCAGCTCTGTGTCCTAGAGGTTCAGTTCCTGGCAAGTGAGTCCGAGCGTCTGGGACTTCCTTCCTCCACCTGTTGCCCACTCAGAGGAT
>NW_007202560.1:0-408 GCF_000164805.1 Carlito syrichta | reverse complement strand
TTTTTTTTTTTTTTTTTTTTTTTTTTTTTTTTTAGTTTGAGTCTTATTCTGTTGCTCACACTGGAGTGCAGTGGCACCCTCATGGCCACTGCAGCCTGGAGTTGCTGGGCTCAGGAAATCCTTCCACTTCAGCCTTCCAAATAACTGGAACCAAAGGTGCGTGTTACCACACCCAGTTAATTTTTTCTGATTTATTGTAGAGATAAGGTCTTGCCAAGTTGCCCAGGCTGGTCTCGAACCCCTGGGCTCAGGCAATCCTCTTGCCTCCCCAAAGTGCTTGGATTACAGGTATGAGCTACCCCGTGCCCAGCAGCATATTTCTTAAATATAAAAATACCATCAAGGATCCTTTGATAGTTACAGAGAGCAAAGGATACGAATGAGAAAGATAAACATAAATTAGGAGGG
>NW_007202559.1:0-1023 GCF_000164805.1 Carlito syrichta | reverse complement strand
AATAAATAAAAAGATACCTTACAAAGGATTAAGAGTCCGACTGCTATTTGGTTTGTCATTATTAATATTAAGAATACAGCCGGGCTCGGTGGCTCAGCCTGTAATCCCGCGCCTTTGAGAGGCTGAGGTGAGTGGATTGCCTGAGCCCGCGGGTTCGAGACCCGCCTGGGCAGCGAGACCTCATCTCTACAATAAATCAAAAAATCAGCCGGGCGTGGTAGCGCATGCCTGTAGTTCCAGCTACTTGGAAGGCTGAGGTGGAAGGGTCGCCGGTGCCCAGCAGGTCGAGGCTGCGGTGTCCGGGAGCGGCTGCTGCCCTCCAGTCTGGGCGACAGAGTGAGACTCCGACTCAAAAAAAAAAAAAAAAAAAATTAAGAATACAGAGGGAGTGGAATAGATGCTTGAGTTCTAAGGAGAAAACAATTCAGCTAGAGGTTTATATCTAGACAAATGTGAGAGGGGAAATGGCATTCTAGACACAGAAATATTAATACTAAACTAAATTTTTTCCATGAACATTTCCTTAGTCATTCAACTGAGAATAAAATCTTGGAAAAAAGAGTAATTAAATCAAGGAAAAGGACAGTCATGGGATTCAAATGCACATTAGGTAAACCCAAGAGAAGAGGCAAGTGCTGTCCCAGTAAGACAATGGTGCTGTAAGACCAGGAAATGCCATTTCAGGCTAGTGCTGAAAAGTGGATGCCTTCAGGTAGAAAGTATTTAGTAAAAAAATAAACCGGTTGGAGTCGGTGGCTCAGCCTGTAATCCCAGCTTCTTGGGATGCCCAAGCGAGTGGGTTGCCTGAGCCCGTCGGTTCGAGACCAGACCAGGCAACCTGGCAAGACCTCATCTCTACAATAAAATAAAAAATAGCCAGGCGTGGTAGTGTGCGTCTACTCGGAAGGCTGAGGCGGAAGGATCACTGGAGCCCAGATGTCAATGCCGGGATGGCTGTGAGCTTGCCACTGCACTCCAGCCTGGGTGAAGGAGTGAGACTCCAACTCAAAAAAAAAAAAAAAA
>NW_007202558.1:0-924 GCF_000164805.1 Carlito syrichta | reverse complement strand
TTCTCACTCTTGTCACCCAGACTGGAGTGCAGTGGTCACTTCCGGCCACGGCAGCATCGACCTGCTGGGCTCCGGCGTTCCTTCCGCCTCAGCCTTCTGAGTAGTTGGAACTACAGGCGCGCACTACCACGCCCGGCTAAATTTTTGATTTATTGTAGAGATGAGGTCTCGCCTGCCCAGATGGGTCTCGAACCCTAAGCATTTATTTATATACATATATAGAAACATAAAGTTTCTATATATGTATATAAATAAATGCTTATAATTGTTTTTTGAAAAAACAGTGCATCTAATCTAAGTGTTCTGCATTTTTATTGGAGTTAATGGAAGTTAACGAGAGGTAGAGCAAGCTGAGTCTGGTGTGTTTGGCCCTGCTCTGGGGACAACGTCTCGGTCAGCTATCTAAAGCTTCATTGTCTCTTCCGATCTAATTTTACATTCCCATCTGTTCTCATTTTGGGATGAGGGAGTTTCTTCTTCCGGTTCTTTCCTTTGACATATACTGCAGCTTGAAGGGCTTCTTTTGGGGAGTCATGCAAATACTCCAAAGTTTAGGTAAGTGATTGTTTTTTTTATTGTATAGCTTGAGCAAAGACTTCATGGTTTCAGAAATTATAGGAATTAATTTGTATGATGCTTATATTTTTCAGCTTTATGTAATCATAGCTTCTCAAAAAAATTTAATGTGCAAAAAAATCCATTTTAATATTCCCCCCGTTAATGAATATTTTATGTTCTAGAATGCAGTGTTTAGCATAGGCATTACGTGTTTATATATTGAGACCAAGTACTTGGTGGGTTTTTTTTTAGCAGCTTTAGATAGCATGATATTTTAAAAAGCTTTACAGAAACAAACTTTTATTATTAATTTCTAACACATTCCCATAATGATGAAATAAATCCTGAGTCTGATAGAATTGTGTG
>NW_007202557.1:0-377 GCF_000164805.1 Carlito syrichta | reverse complement strand
GTTTAGCATAGGCATTACGTGTTTATATATTGAGACCAAGTACTTCGTGGGTTTTTTTTTAGCAGCTTTAGATAGCATGATATTTTAAAAAGCATTATAGAAAGAAACTTTTATTATTAATTTCCAACACATTCCCATAATGATGAAATAAATCCTGAGTCTGATAGAATTGTGTGATAATAATAATAACAATAATAATAATAATAATAAAATGTTTTTCCCCCCTCTGGATTCAGTGCTTAATAAGTGTGCCAAAAATTTTAGGGATGTGGTTGGCTTAAAGGTTTGATTTTTTTTTTTTAGTTGGAGTCTCACTTTGTCACTCAGACTGGAGTGCAGTGACCCCTCCCGGCCACCGCAGCCTCGACCTGCTGGGC
>NW_007202556.1:0-697 GCF_000164805.1 Carlito syrichta | reverse complement strand
TGCCCTCAGTTCGCAACATCAAATACCTCCTTGTCTTGGTCGACACCCTTTCTGGATGGGTAGAGGCATACCCCACCACAAACAAATGAGTAGCAACTGTAGGATCCATCCTTGCCAATCACATAATTCCTAGGTTTGGTGTCCCTTTATCTCTCCAGTCTGATAACGGACCCGAATTTACCTCGCGAGTGGTACAATCCCTAACAACCAACCTCTACATTAACTGGCATTTCCATATCCCATACCACCCACAATCGTCCAGAAAGGTTGAGCGAGCCAATCACACCCTCAAAGACACTCTCACCAAATCATCCCTCGAACTCTATCAAGACTGTGTCTCCCACTTCCCACTGGCCCTCTTCTGCATGCGAGTCCTCCCAAAAAAACTGTCTCAATTCTCACCATTTGAAGTTATGTATGGCCGCCCAGCACTCCCTCCGGGAATCTCAACCTCAGCCCCTTAAACATCCACTCACATTCTCTACCCCCTCTTGTCTTTTATTCGTTCCCACATTTGGGAACATCAAAACTTCCTTTTACGTGTCTCGTCCAATGGTCAAATCCCACCTCCTCTTATTCCTGGATAATGGGTCTATTTTTCTGACCCAGAAACTAAAACTCACCTTAACCCAAAGTGGTACGAACCTCTTCAAGTAGTTTTATCCACTCCCATGGCAGCAAAACTTATCACAGCCCA
>NW_007202555.1:0-389 GCF_000164805.1 Carlito syrichta | reverse complement strand
ATGACTTAATTTGCTAGCCAGCTGGTTAGTCAACTGACTTAACTAGTTCACTACCTAGCTAGCCAAATGACTAGCCAGCTGACTTAAGTAGCTGACTTAATAGCTGGTCTGTTTGCTAACCAACTGAGTTAACTAACTTCCTACCTAGCTAGCCAGATAGCCAGCCAGCTGACTTAACTAGCTGACTTAACTAGACACCCTGCTGGCTATCCAGCTGACTTAATTGCCTAGCTAACTAGCTAGCCAGCTGACTTAATTAGCTAATTTTAGTAGCTAGCCAGGTGGCTAGTCAGCTGATTAACTGCCAAGATACCTAGCTAGTCAGCTGGCTAGCAAGGTGACTTAACTAGCTGACATAATGAGCTATCCTGCTGGCTAGCCAGCAGACT
>NW_007202554.1:0-384 GCF_000164805.1 Carlito syrichta | reverse complement strand
CAGCTGATTAACTGCCAAGATACCTAGCTAGTCAGCTGGCTAGCAAGGTGACTTAACTAGCTGACATAATGAGCTATCCTGCTGGCTAGCCAGCAGACTTAACTAGTTAGCTACCTAGCTAAACAGCTGGATAGTCAGCTGACTTAACTAGCTGACATAACTAGCTAGTCAACTGACTAGCCAGCTGACTTAACTAGCTAGCTACCTATGTAGATCACTGGCTTGACAGCTGATATAAATAGCTAGCTACTCACCTAGGCAGTTGGCTACCTGGCTGCCTTAACTAGCTAGCAATCTATGAAGCACACCAGCTTGCCAGCTGATTTAACTAGCTAGCTACCTAACTAGACAGTTGGCTAGCCAGCTTAATTAACTAGCTGACTT
>NW_007202553.1:0-740 GCF_000164805.1 Carlito syrichta | reverse complement strand
TTAGTCAGCTGTCTAGCCATCTGGCTACGTAGGTAGCTAGCTGGATAAGTCAGCTTGCTAACCCACAGGCTACCTGTTCAATGTTCCTAGTTAATTCTACTGGCTAGCCTGCTTGCTAGGTAGGTAGCTAGCTATTTATGTGAGCTGGTTAGCCAGGTTGCTAGCTTAAGTCACCTAGGTAATTCAGCTGGCCAGCCATCTAGCTATGTAGGTAGCTAGCTAGTTTAGTCAGACGACTAGCCAGGTGACTAGCTGGTTAAGTCAGATAGACAAGTCACCTGGAAACCAGCTAGCTAGCTAGTTAAGTCAAATAATTAAGTCAGTTGGCGATCCAGCTGGTTATTTAGTTAAAAAGCTAGTTAATTCAGATGGCTAGCCATCTGACAAGTTAGTTATATCAGGTAGTTAAGTCAGCTGGAAAGCTAGGTAGATAGCTGGTAAAGTCACCTAGTTAAGTCAGCTTGCTAGCTAGTTAAGTAAACGAGTTAAGACAGATGACTAGCCAGCTGGCTAGCTAGGGAGCTAGATAGTTAAGTCAGCTGGCTAACCAGTTAGCTAGCTAGTTAAACAGCCTAGTTAAGTCAGCTCACTAGCCAGCTGGTTAGCTAGGTAGCTAGTTAGGTAAGTCAGCTGACAAGCCAGTGGCCTACATAGGTAGTTAGCTAGTTAAGTTAGCTGGTTATCCATCTGGCTAGCTAGGTCACTTTGCAATTAGGTCAACCTTATAGCCAGTTGGCTAT
>NW_007202552.1:0-354 GCF_000164805.1 Carlito syrichta | reverse complement strand
AGATAGTTAAGTCAGCTGGCTAGCCAGGTATCTAGCTAGTTAAACAACCTAGTTAAGTCAACTCACTAGCCTGCTGGTTAGCTAGGTAGCTAGTTAGGTAAGTCAGCTGATAAGCCAGTGGCCTACATATGTAGTTAGCTAGTTAAGTTAGCATGCTATCCATCTGGCTAGCTAGGTCACTTTGCAATTAGGTCAACCTTATAGCCAGTTGGCTATCTGGTTAAGTCACCTAGTTAAGTCAGCTGGCTAACCAGCCTTCTAACTAGTTAATTCATCTTGTTGAATCAGCTGGATAGCCAGCTGACCAGCAGTTTAAGTCAACTAGTTATGTCAGCTGGCTAGCCAGCTGGCTAG
>NW_007202551.1:0-368 GCF_000164805.1 Carlito syrichta | reverse complement strand
CTAGCCTGCTGGTTAGCTAGGTAGCTAGTTAGGTAAGTCAGCTGACAAGCCAGTGGCCTATGTAGTTAGCTAGTTAAGTTAGCCTGCTATCCATCTGGCTAACTAGGTCACTTTGCAATTAGGTCAACCTTATAACCAGTTGGCTATCTGGTTAAGTCACCTAGTTAAGTCAGCTGGCTAACCAGCTTTCTAACTAGTTAATTCATCTTGTTGAATCAGCTGGACAGCCAGCTGACCAGCAGTTTAAGTCAACTAGTTATGTCAGCTGGCTAGCCAGCTGGCTAGCTATGTAGGAAGCTAGTTAAGTCACCTGGCTAGCTAGGTAGTTAACTAGTTAAGTCAGCTAGTTATGTCAGCTAGCTAACTTG
>NW_007202550.1:0-353 GCF_000164805.1 Carlito syrichta | reverse complement strand
CCTCTTCGAGTTGTTGTTCCTGATTTTTTACGTGCTGCATGATAGAAACTTTAACGGAAGGAGTGAAGGTGGAGCGTGAAATGGACAAGAGGCTGGCGGCTGTGCGGTAGTTGTCAGTGGGGTAGACCCCAAGGTATCTGAGAGCATTCCAAAAAGGACTGTGAGGATCTGGAATTTTAAAGACATAGTGGGAAAAGCGGGCACCTCGTCCGCACCAGGTGCTGGACCCCAGTCCACCATATTCTAAGAATAGTGGGTTACCAGTGTCCATGGCTCGTTTTGGGAGTTTATATATAGGGATTAAATAGGAGGGAGTGTTGGTGTGTCTGGCCAGGTCAGGGTTGGAGAAATGG
>NW_007202549.1:0-377 GCF_000164805.1 Carlito syrichta | reverse complement strand
CTTAGCAACCGTGTTCTTGACAACAATGCTTTTAGCTAAAATGGCCCTTTGTAAAATTGCAATAATGTCCTTATGGAAGATACTCCAAGTAACACTGTCCTTACTCAGACTTGCTTCAGGAACAATGAGCTTACCAAAATACATTTACAGCAATGCCCCTAGTAATAGTGTCCATTAGCCACAGTATTCTTAGAAACAGTGCTCTTAATAGCATTCCCTTAGGAACAATGACCTTTACAGCACTAATGCTCTTAGCAATCATTACTCTCAAAAACAATGTCCTGCCTGTGATCCCGCGCCTTTGGGAGGCTGAGGTGAGTGGATTGCCTGAGCCTGAGGGTTCAAGACCCGCCTGGGCAGCGAGACCTCATCTCTAC
>NW_007202548.1:0-747 GCF_000164805.1 Carlito syrichta | reverse complement strand
TTCAGCTAGTTAACAAGTTTACCAACTAGTTAAAACAGGTAGCTAACTCATTAACCCAGCTCGTTATGTCAGCTAGCCATCTCTTTAGCCAACTAGTTAAGTAAGTTAAGTCAGCTAGCTAATAAGCTAAGACAGCCAGCTAAGTCAGCTAGCTCACTACTAAGCTAACTAAGTAAGCTACTTAAGTCTGTTACATAACTAGTTAGCTAATTAGTTGTCAGCTAATTATTCAGCTAGTTAAATAGCTAGCTAACAGTTTAATTCAGGTATTTAAGTCAACTAGCTAATTAGTTGTGTTGGCCAGTTAAGTCAGCTACCTATGCAGTTAAGTCACCTATCTAATTCAGCTAGTTAAGTCAGCTTTCTAATCATGCTACCTGGTTAAGAAAGCTAGCTAGCATCCAGCCGGGCTCGGTGGCTCAGCCTGTAATCCTGCGCCTTGGGAGGCTGAGGTGAGTGGATTGCCTGAGCCCGCAAGGTCTATTCGAGACCCGCCTGGGCAACTTGGTGAGACCTCATCTCTATAATAAAAAAAATTAAAAAAAAAAAAGAAAGCTAGCTAGCTAGTTAGCTAAAAGGTTAAGTCAGCAGGTAGAGTCAGGTTAGTTAGGCAGCAAGCTAGTTATGTTAGCTATCTAGCCACTTGGCTAGATAGTTAAGTCAGCTACTTAATTCAGCTGGCTTCCCAGCTAGCTAGGTAGGTAGCTAATTAACTCAGCTGACCCGCCAGCTGGCTTGCTGGATAAG
>NW_007202547.1:0-4126 GCF_000164805.1 Carlito syrichta | reverse complement strand
AGCAGGGGTCACAGATTTCACAGCATTTTCCTGCCAGGGCCTCTCTGGCTTCTAGCAGAGTCCATGACTCCACGTTAAATCCAACCTTGTGGTTGTTTTGAGTTTGTATTCCCATGCCTGGAATAGCCTGCCTGGCCCATGGCCCCATGCAACACATCACAGCGGAATAAATTACAATAGAGGAGATTCAGGTGCAGTTTCTCCCTCCCGGTGCTCACAGCTCAGTGGGGGATGAATAGGCAGACACGGCAGAAGTTAAAGGCGGGAAGGAGTGTGAACGGCTAGAGAGAGACATTAAGACTGGAGATGGATGAGGTGATGGTTGCATAACAAGGTGAATGAACTTAATGCCACTGAACTGTACACTAAAAATCGTTAAGATAGTAAATTTCATGTTATGTGCATTTTACCACAATTAAAAATAGTCTTTAAAAAATCAATTTCCACCAGTCATGAAACTTAGGATGCGGAGTAACCAGAGAGACCTGTGATGAGCAGGTGTCATCCAATCAGGAAAGGGCTCACTTCATACTGTTCAGTAAAGGGAATGCCACATGAGGCAGTAGCTGCAAAAACACTGGAAAAACTACAGGAGAAAACCAGAAATGGAGCAAACCAGAGATGGTGAGGCAGGCCAGAGATGAACAACTGAAAGCCAAAACTGACCTGGATGGACAAGGGGAGGTCTCTTTGCAGAACTGTTAGGTGGAAGTCACCCAGCAAGAGATAAAATGTAAAAGACAACCCTGGAAGGGGAACTGGCAGGGCTACTCAAGGGAAACAGGGTTCAAGGAGGGGGTGGCAGCCACTCCTGGAGATACTGCTGAGGCAGAGAGAAATGGCAGGATGTCTTGGCTTGTCCCTGTGGTTCACTCTCTTCCCATCTTCCACTGGGGATTCCCAGTGCCTGAATGAGCAAACCAGAAGCCTGAGAAATTGGTCTGCTAGGGCCAGGCACCTGCAATATGGGTTAGGGCGGGACAGGTGAGGAACAGAGCTTCAAGCCACCAGGTGCATGACTGACACCAGAGTCTAACAGTGAAGACTGTGCAGAGAGGTCAATATGGGAGAGAAAGTGTGTGTGATTTTGTCTGCCAGGATGAAATTCCTTAGGCCTAGGTGGGATCTACATTCTGGAGTGGCATTCCTCCTACCATCTAGCCATCTCCCTTTCTCAGTGTCATTGACCAGCGGTGAAGGCTGCTGGGTGAGGAGCAAGCATGCAATGAGGACAAGGACAATCATTTTTTTTTTTTGAGTTTGAGTCTCACTTTGTTGCCCAGGCTAGAGTGCAGTGGCACACTCATGGTCTCCCCAGCATCGACCTACTGGGCTCTGGCGATCCTTACGCCTCAGGCTTACAACTAGCCAGAACTACAGGCACCCGCTACTGCACCAAGCTAATTTTTTATTTATTGTAGAGATGAGGTCTCACCAAGTTGCCTGGGCTGGTCTTGAACCCAAAGCTCAGGAAATCCACTCGTCTTGGCTTCCCAAAGTACTGGGATTACAGGTTGAGTCACCAAGCCCGACTGGGACAATCATTTCGAAGTGTTCTGCTGGGAAGGGAGGAAGGGATAAGAGAGGGTTGTGGTGAGAGGTGGAGAGGCTGTAATGAAAGAGATTTATGTGTGTAAAAAGCCACTGGGGAGTATTTGAATGAGAAGGAAAAGTTGACTGTACAAGACAGAAATGACAAGATTGGTAGTGTCTGTGGTAACTAAAAAAGGAGAGGAAGGAAGATATCCACAAGCAGATTTAGGGAGTGGCCTTCAGTGACACTGAGGAAGAGAGATGGCTAGATCGGGGGAGTGATGGGTATTCAGATGGATGGTGGTAGATAGATGGGTGATGAATTCCCTTCACCCGTGTTTCCTGTTCATGAAAGATGGGAGATCCAACCTCATGACTGTCTTTCTCCTTCTAAAGAATGCGATCTGCAGAAGAGGGAAGGAGGAACTGCAAAGAGTCTGAGTAGTCATTGTGGAGTGTAGGAACAGGAGAATGGTGGAAAAATCCTGGGCAGTGTTGAGGGCTCACTTTATATGGGTGGTCATGAGTTTACAATAGAACCAATCTGTACTGCTTTGAGACTTTCTCCCAACAGCATCAGACTACTCAAGAAGCAGGCATTGAGGAAAAGGAAAGAGATCTGTGAGTTTATCCAAGACTGGCAATTTGCCCAGATGGTTTCAGTAAAAATCAAAGGGAAGTAGCGAAGTTTGGAAACAAAACGGACCAAGGAAAATGCTGATAAACTGAGGGAAATTGTAGAGATCAGAGGACTCTAGGTCCCTGTGAGGCTACCAAGTGACCATACTGGAGTACTTGAACCAGACACTAAGAGATAATAAATGAAAGGGAGAAAAGAGAGCAGGGGATGTCTGAATGAGTTGTCTGGAGAGTAAAGCATACCCAGGTGACAACAGCTCTGTCTAAAAGGCAAAGCCTCGGGCAAGTTTAAACTTACAAGAGTTTATTTGGGAGAAAAAAAAAATTCTGAATTGGGCAGCCTTAAGAACCAGAACAAATTTGAAGAGCGCCTACCTGCTATGTGGTCAGGCAGTATTTATGGACTGAAAGTAAGTGGGACAAAAATTACATAATTAAATGGTTACAACTCAGCATTTCCCTTCTCCTTAATCAGCTAGCTGCCAACTATTAACCAAAGTCCAGCTGCTGTAACTAATTGAATCTCAACTATTTTTTGTACAATTGAACTTTGAACAACAAGGGTCTGAACTGCACAGGTCCACTTACATGCAATTTTCAAAAATCAATAAACTGACCTTCTCTATTGATGTGTTCTGCATTTGCAACCAAACACAGATAAAAAAATACAGTATTTGTGGGGTGCAAAACCCGTGTATACAGAGGACTGATTTGTATTCATAGATCCCACAGGGCTGATTGTGGGACTCAAGTATGTGTGGAGTTTTGCATCCATAGTGGTCCTGGAAACAATCCCCTGCAGATACTGAAGGACCACTGAACCCCTAAGTTAGTTTTATTTAGCATGAATGGCTCCATATTGGTTTGGTCTGTTGAGCCCAATGCAGGAGCCTAGAACAAATCAATGACCTCCTACAAATTTTGTTTAATATTTCCCCCAATTTCATCAGGCTGTCATCTAAAAGTAAGCATGAACAAAACTTAGGGCATCAGTACATCAGTGCTACTACGAGTTACCTTCATTGCAGATTTCCAGTCTCAGCATGCCATTCATAGGTTACAGTGTCCTCATGATTATACATTTCAGTTTTTGTTGTTCCAACCAAAAAAGACACCAGTTGATGTTTGACAGATGGCTACATGCAAACATTTAACATTTCTGAGAGAATACAGTGCACCAGGGAGATTACCATTATGACTATTAGAACGATCATGCCAAGAGTTCAGAGTATGGACTTTAGCCAGGGTGTTCATGAGCCAAACCAACTAAAATCAAGTAGTTCAGGCCAGGCTCAGTGGCTCAGCCTGTAATCCCAGCAATTTGGGAGGCTGAGGCGAGTGGATTGCCTGAGCCCGTGGGTCAAGACCCACCCTGGCAACTTGGTGAGACCTTGTCTCTACAATAAATCAAAAATTAGCTGGGCGCCTGTAGTTCTGGTTACTTGGAAGACTGAGGCAGTAGGATTGCCGGAGCCCAGCAGGCCAAGAATGCAGTGTGGTGTCCGGGAGCAGCCACTGCATTCCAGTCTGGGTACAGAGTGAGACTCCAACTCAAAAGAAAAAACAAACAAACAACAACAACAACAACAAACAAACAAACAAACAAAAAACAAATAGTTCAAAGAATAAACCACATGAAGAGTTCACTCATTTAAACTAAGTAGCCTATTCTTTAATTTTTGTCTTGGTAGCTGCATTTCTGCAATATTTGATGTATTTTTTCATGTGCAATAAAAAAGATAGGTCAGACTCCTCCCTGTGCAGCCAATAAGCAATCAAGCATACTGTGACTGGGCTAAATCAAAGCAGGAGTGAGTAAGAACAAGTGGGCCAGAAATCTGTCTGTATAAAAGTGACCACTATGTAATTTAAATAGACAGTTACACTAGGGATGTTGCTAAAATTAACCATTAAGTGAACTAAGGATTCCTCAGATCATGTAAAGAACTAGGTT
>NW_007202546.1:0-454 GCF_000164805.1 Carlito syrichta | reverse complement strand
GGAGGACTTCCTAACATCATACAACCTGCCTAGGTCCAAACAAGAAGCAATTGAGATCCTAAATAGACCAATAACAATCAAGGAAATTGATTATGTAATAAGAAAACTACCTATCAAAAAAAAAAAAAAAAGACCTGGACCAGATGACTTTCCAGCAGAATACTATAAGACATTCAAGGAGGAACTGATACCAATCCTACTAAATGTATTCCAGGTGATTGAGAAAGATGGAACTCTCCCCAAATCATTTTATGAAGCTAACATCACATTGATACCAAAGCCAGGTAAAGACCCAACAAAGAAAGAGAACTACAGGCCAATATCTTTGATGAACATAGATGGTAAAATTCTCAACAAGATCCTAGCAAACCGGATTCAACAACACATCTCAAAAATCATTCATCAGAATCAAGTAGCTTCATCCCAGGGACACAAGACTGATTCAACATTCACA
>NW_007202545.1:0-341 GCF_000164805.1 Carlito syrichta | reverse complement strand
GCTGTGCAGAAGCACTTAACTTTGAGAAAGTGTGAAGGAAAAGAATTTGACAGTGTTATTTTGGCAGGTTGCATTTTGCATTGTAGGAAATAAGGATGAACAA
Source organism: Carlito syrichta (assembly GCF_000164805.1). Lineage (NCBI taxonomy): Eukaryota > Metazoa > Chordata > Mammalia > Primates > Tarsiidae > Carlito > Carlito syrichta. The sequence goes on along the minus strand of NW_007202545.1, from coordinate 238 downwards.
GAGAATTTAAAACAAGTGGCACGGGTGAGAGAAAACTGTCCCTTTTTCTTTTTATAATAAGCCTGATGTACCGCCACAATGATTAGGATGCTAGAGGGTGGAGCCCAGGTAACCACACTGAGAGAGGGAAGATTGGCATCTCTGCCTCTGATGAGAGGGGCAGGAGGAGGGGTGGTACTGGCCTTCTGCCTTGACAGCAAAATGTTCCCTGAAGAAAGTTGAAACATTTTTCCTGCTT
>NW_007202544.1:1931-6439 GCF_000164805.1 Carlito syrichta | reverse complement strand
ATGGCCGAGCTCTGTTTGAGGAGTAGGCTGCGATGCTGGGGTCCCCAGCCTCCCGGGGGCGAGAGTCAGAGACCCACTGCAGATCTCCCTTGCAGAGGGCTTCAGACACCGGGTTGCCAGGTCGCCATCTTGCCCCCGACAGTTTCATTTTTTTTAATATTGTTATTCCAGTCTCAATTTCATTTATTTCTGCTCTAATCTTTATTATTTTTTTACTTCTGCTGACTTTGGACCTAGTTTGTCCTTCTTCTTCTTTTCCTTGTAGTACAATGTTAGGTTTATTTGAGATTTTTCTTTTTTTGTAATGTAAGTATTTGTTGCTATAAGTAGCCCTCTTAGAACTATTTTTAAAACACTGCTCAAAGAAATCCAAGAAGACACAAACAAATGGAAAAATATTCAATGCCTATGGATAGGAAGAATCAATATTGTTAAGAGTCCTTCCTACCAAAGGCAATCTACAGATTCAGTGCAAATACCCATTAAATTACCAACATCATTCTTTTCAGACCTGGAAATGACAATACAGAAATTGATATGGAAATATAAATGACCATGAATAGCCAAAACAATCCTTAGCAAAAGAGACAAAGCAGGAGGTATCACACTTCCAGACTTCAAACTTTACTATAAGGCTACAGTAATCAAAACAGCCTGGTATTGGTACAAGAACAGGCATATAGACCAATGGAACAGAATAGAGATTCCTTAAGCAAAGTCTCAATTTCTCAGCCAACTCATCTTTGACAAAGCCTCCAACAACAACCACTGAGGAGAGGAGAACCTATTCAATAAATGGTGCTGGGAAAACTGATTGAGTACATGCAGAAAATTGAAACAGGACCCCTACCTCTCACCATACACAAAAATTAACTCTAAACAGATCAAAGACCTAAGTGTAAAACCTCAAACTTTAAGAATCTTAGAAAATGCAGGAGACACTCTTATGGAAATTGGAACTGGTAACCAATTCCTGATTGAAACCCTAAGTGCCCATTCTATATGAAATAAGATAGACAAGTGGGACCTCATCAAACTGACAAGCTTCTGCAAAGCAAAAGAAACCATCAAGAGAGCAGGGAGACAGCCCACAGAATGGGAAAAAATATTTGCCAACTGTATATCTGACAAATGCCTAGCATCTAGGACCTACAAGGAACTCAAATGCGCCGAATAGAAAAAAACAAACAGCCCCATTTAAAAGTGTGAAAGGGACATGAATAGACACTTCTCAAAAGAAGATATACAAGCAGCCAACAGACATGAAAAAGTGTTCAGCCTCACTAATCATCAGAGAAATGCAAATCAAAACCACACTGAGATATCACCTAACTCCAGTAAGAATGGCCATCATTAATAAAACAAACAACAGATGTTGGCAAGGATGTGGAGAAAAAGGAATGCTTCTACACTGCTGATAGGAATGCAAACTAGTGCAACCTCTTTGGAACACAGTGTGGTGATTTCTGAAAGAACTAGAAATTGACCTTCCATATGACCCAGTAATTCCCCTACATTCATTCTACAAAAAGATACCTACGCATGCATGTTTGTTGCAGTTCTATTCACAGTAGCAAAACATGGAACCAACCATGTTGCCCATCAGAGCTGGACTAGATAAAGAAAATATGGTACATATACACAATGGAATATTATGCAACCATAAAGAAGGACAAACATATAGACTTTGCAGTAACTTGGACGGATTTAAAGTAGATCATACTCAGTGATCTATCACAGAAACAAGAACAGAGTACCTTATATTCTCATTCATAAGTGGGCCTTGAACAATGATCATAATACTATAAGAAAGGGATTGGCAGTAGTGGGAAACTGGCAGGGGAGGGATTGTGGAATTGGCAGTTGAGGGAAACTGCCAGTGGAGGGAGGGGCACACCTCATCAACAAGGATACCTACATTATCAACATTTATATACCTAACCCTGAGTTGTACCCAACATCTTTAAAATAAAAATAAATAAATAAAAATAAAGAATTGTTTTTGCTGCTTTCCATAAGTATTGGTATGTTCTGTTTCCATTTAATTTCTCTCACAAGAATTTTCGATTTCTTCTTTTACCCCTTGGTTGTTCAGAAGTGGGTTGTTTAATTTTCAAACATTTGTGAATTTTATGAAATTCCTTCTTCTGTTTCTGATTTCTAGCTTTATACAATTATGTTTGGACAACTACTTGATATAATTTCAATCTTCTTAAATTTGTTAAGACTTGTTTTGTCTCATATTATATGCCTATTGGGCTCATACTATATGTCTATTGGATAGTTCTGATCTAAAGAAATATACAACAAAATGTAATGGTCGTTGAAGTACACAAAATTTTCATATATGATCGTTAAAATTTACATTATATTGGTGGGGGAGGAGGACCAAGATGGCCAACTGAAGACATACAATTTCAACACTCTGCAAAGAAATATATATGGAGGAGCAGAGAAAGGGCCTTGAAGTTCAATCTGAAAACCCAAACTGAGGTCTGTCAGACAGTCACCTTGGGATTCACAGGACAGAGGTTCCAAGCCCTCCACACCCCTAAAGTGGCCAGACATGAGAAAGAGAGGACCTCTGAAGATGGAAGCGGTGAGTGAAAATGACAGCTCTTCTCTACTCACCTCACACGAGCCTCTGCAGTCTCAGCCAAGACTGCTTAGGCCCTCCCAACATTCACACCAGCCAGGTACAGAGGGATGCCTTAAATAGAGACAGAGGCACTGGCAGGAACAATGTGGAGCCCAGGGAACCCTAGTTCCCAGGAGTCCTGCACTGCAGCCATGACCTCCCTACAGAGAAGCTCAGAGAAAACACCCTACAGGGTTGGTCTGCACCACGTGGGCTTTCCCTCCCTGCACTCAGCAGTGATGTCTTGACCACTTTGAGGATGTTTCTCTGGCAGAAACAGCCAATGAGGCCCCAGGTCAGGAGTACACACTTGGTTTGCTATCAGGGGGCTGCCATTGTTACTGTAGCCCCTTCTAGGGAGCAAGGAGGAATCTAAGAGGAGAGAGTGCCACTGCACAGTAGGGAGATGGGGGGAGTAGTAATCCCACCCAGTTGCAGACAGAGGGTGAAATAACCCCCTACATCTTCCCTTTTACCCTTGACTGAAAAAGGTGGTCCTGTCCAGATGGGGAAGAGGCCACTTCAACCCAATCAAGAGTACCTGAGCCAGAGTACAGCCACAGGGCCCTGCCTGGCTCCCTGCCAACCTTGCTAATGAGACAGGCAGTCTGGGGAAGAGAAAACTGGAGATCCAGTCAGGACCTCTGTCACCTGTGCAGGAGGGAGGGAAAAGTTCATGAAATAAAGGAAAGATCTTACCCCATTCCAGTTAGACTGCACCAGAGAAGCAGTTCCACCCTTCTTGCATTTGCAGCTTGCACCATAGGCAGACTAAAGGAGAGAGGTCAGGAAACACACACACACACACACACACACACACACACACACACACACAGCCACTCCAACAGTAGCAATCTTATTTAAATAAAAAATAATAAAACAAAAAATAAAAACAAAAAGCCTGCCCTCAATAAACCTACAACCCCACTGCATGGACAGACTCCAAGGCTATCCATACAGCTATTGGTGAACACCAGGATCTGCAGAGAGATTTTCAATCACAGCTCCCCCTTTAATTAAATCCCAAAACTACAAAAAGGACTGCCCTCAACCCACAGTCCAACTCCAGAACTGAACAAAGCAAGAGGAAATATATTAGGAAGAATAGGAGATTGAACAAACAGAAGTAAAAGAAACCCCTCCAGCCCTGAATAACAGAATTAAAGAAGACAGGGAAGTGGAGGAAAGGGAAAAGTAGTGAGGGAAAATCTGCACAAAAGAAGAAAAACCAAAAGAACACAGGGCTCACACAGACCCCTGTGAGGTCAGACACTGAGAAAACAGACTTCAGAACACAAACAATGAAGAGCCCCCAGAATGACTGGTCACAGCAACAAACCCAGACATCAAGGCATTAATAGAGAGAATTTAAAAAATTGAGGAGAGACGAGGAAAATAGGAAGGTGCTGATGACAGAAATAATCGCAGTAAAGAATACTGTGATGGAAATAATAACAAACTAATAAGCATGGAATTAGCCAAGCAGAATTAGCCAAGCAGAAGAAAAATTCTCAGAACTAACCAAAATACAGAACTAACCCAAACTGTCAAAAACATAGAAAAGAAGCTTAAAAAGTCAGAACAAATCCTTCAGGAGATGAATGATTACTTCAAGAGACCCAATCTAAGAGTAATTGACCTTCCTGAGGCAGAGAGAAATTCAGAAGTCACACCGGAACAAACATTTCATGAAATCATTCAAGAAAACTTCCCTCATCTCACCAGTGATGCAAAAAATTCAAGCACAAGAGATTCAGAGAACCCCTGCAAGACAACAAATGAGAAGACTAACTCCTAGACACATAATAATTCGCCTAAACAAAGTAGCTATAAAAGAAAAAATCCTAAAGGCAGCAAGAGAAAAAGGCCA
>NW_007202544.1:0-1309 GCF_000164805.1 Carlito syrichta | reverse complement strand
AAGAAATATCTATCCTAAACATATATGCACCCAACATAGGTGCGCCAACTTTCATAAAGCAACTTCTAGGAAAACTAAAGAAATTGCCTCTAACACCATCATAACTGGGACTTTAATACCCCACTCACAACCCTAGACAGATCATCAGGACAAAAAAAATCAGCAAGGAAATCTGGAATCTCAATGTGACTTTGGACCAAATGGACTTAATTGATACCTACAGAATACTCCAAAGACCACAGAATATATGTTCTACTCATCACCGCATGGAACGTATTTTAAGATCAACCACATATTGGCCATAAATCAAGCATAAGCAAATTTAAAAGGACCGAAATTTACCATGCACCTTCTCGGACCACAGTGGAATAAAAATAAACATTGATACAAACAAAGTACCCCCAAAACCCACAAAGACATGGACACTAAACAGCATGATACTAAACAACTCCTGAGTCAATGATGAAACCAAAACACAGATCAAAATATACCTGGAAACAAATGAAAATGAAGAAACATCTTACCAAAATCTCTGGGACGCCTTAAAAGCTGTAGTAAGAGGGGAATTTATATCCCTACAAACGCACATGAAGAAAATGTAAGGAACAGAAATTAACAGCCTAACAAGCCACCTAAGGAAGCTGGAAAAGCAAGACCATAAAAACCCTAATTTCAGCAGAAGAATCCAGATCACCAAAATAAAAGCCCAAATCCAGGACATAGAAGACAAAAAGATAATACAAAAAATCAATGAAACAAAAAGCTGGTTCTTCGAAAGGATAAACAAGATCGATGGTCCCCTAGCTAGACTGACCAAGAAAAAATGAGAAAAAACCCAAATAAGCACAATCAGAAACACAAAAGATGAAGTCACATCTGACCCTGAAGAAATACAAAAGATCACTGGAGACTACTACGTACACTTGTATGGAAACAAACTTGAAAACCTTAAGGAAATGGGGGACTTTCTGACCTCACACAACCTACCTAGGTTGGAACAAGAAGAAATTGAGACCCTAAATAGACCAATAACTATCAAGGAAATCAACTACATAATAAGAAAACTACCTACAAAAAAAAACCCTGGTCCAGATGGCTTTCCAGCAGAATTCTACAAGACATTTAAGGAAGAGCTGATACCAATCCTACTGAAGGTATTCTGGCAATTGAAAAAGATGGAACTCTCCCCAAATCATTTTTCGAAGCCAACATCACATTGATACCCAAGCCAGGTAAAGATCCAACAAAGAAAGAGAACTACAGGCCAATATCTTTGATGAACATAGATGCTAAAATTCTCAACAAGATC
>NW_007202543.1:0-604 GCF_000164805.1 Carlito syrichta | reverse complement strand
CTGTAGTTGCAGCTCCTTGGAAGGCTGAGGTAGAAGGATCACCTGAGCCAGCAGGTTGAGGCTGTGGTGGCTGTGAGCATGATGCCACTGCACTCCAGCCTGGGCTACAGAGTGAGACTCTAACTAAAAAAAAATTTAAAAAAAAGAATTTTGAAGGGACACAATTCAGTCTATAGCACCCCAATGCTATTGGGCATTTTGTGGGCCTTATTAAAACTGCCAAGTTGTGGCCCCGCCCCCCTTATCTACACCCCTCTCTCCTCCTGCTGCATTTTCCCTTCTCTGACCATGAAGGTGGAAACTCCTACGGAAGGCATTGTTAGAAGAGTTGCCTATGCCAGGGACTGAGGCTCATGCCTATGAGCCCAGCACTTTGGGAGACAGAAAGAGGATTGTCTGAGTCCAGGGTTTTGAGATCAGCCTGGGCAACTTGGTGAGACCTTGCTTCTACAGTAAATAAAAAAAAATTAGCTGGGCATGGTGGCATGTGCCTATAGTTCCAACTACTTGGAAGACTGATGTGGAAGGATCACCTCAACCCAGCAGGTCGAGGCTGTGGTAGCCATGAGCATGTCACTCTGGGTGACAGAGTGAGATCCCAATT
>NW_007202542.1:0-634 GCF_000164805.1 Carlito syrichta | reverse complement strand
CCCTTCTCTGACCATGAAGGTGGAAACTCCTACGGAAGGCATTGTTAGAAGAGTTGCCTATGCCAGGGACTGAGGCTCATGCCTATGAGCCCAGCACTTTGGGAGACAGAAAGAGGATTGTCTGAGTCCAGGGTTTTGAGATCAGCCTGGGCAACTTGGTGAGACCTTGCTTCTACAGTAAATAAAAAAAAATTAGCTGGGCATGGTGGCATGTGCCTATAGTTCCAACTACTTGGAAGACTGATGTGGAAGGATCACCTCAACCCAGCAGGTCGAGGCTGTGGTAGCCATGAGCATGTCACTCTGGGTGACAGAGTGAGATCCCAATTAAAAAAAAAAACAAAACAGTCATCTGAGGATCAGAATACAAATTGTTCTTCTGCAAGGAAGAAGAAACTAGAAGCTTGCAAGAGAAACACACTTGTGACAAGCTCTGGGGATGGCTCAGTGTGTCAGTGTGACTATTATATGGAGACACATTCCCACCAAAGTTCTCCCAAATACACTTTAGCTTCTGTTGTCCAGATATGTCATAATAAAAGTTAATTTTAGAACCTACATTATCTAACATTTTGCCATGCCACTTTAGCCTCTAACCACCAAACATTCCTGCCCTGGCCTATCACTCCCACAT
>NW_007202541.1:0-2407 GCF_000164805.1 Carlito syrichta | reverse complement strand
AACCAAAAAAAAAAAAAAAAAAAAAGAAAAGAAACCAGGTGTGTGTTAGGTTTATGTAAATGCCCTCTATGATCACACAACGGTGACATCGCCTAAAGACACATTTTCAGAATATATTCCTAGTGTTAAAGCAACACGTGGCTGTAGTTTTTGTATTTGGGTTGTTTTTTTTTTGAATCAGTCTTACTCTGTTGCCCAGGCTGGAGTACAGTGGCACACTCACGGCCACCGCAGCCTCGACCTGCTAGGCTCAGGCGATCCTTCTGCTTCAGCCTTCCAAGTAGCTGGAACTACAGACGTGTGCTGCCGTGCCCGGCTAAGTTTTAAATTTTATGTAGCAATGCTGTCTCACCGTGTTGCCCAGGCTGTTCTGGAACCCCTGGGCTCAGGCAATCCTCTGGCCTCAGCCTCCCAGAGGCTGTAGTTTAATATGTAAACAAGGTTGATTTAACTGCAAATTATGATATGTCCTTATTGGGAGAATAGGGGAGGGAATGGCATGTGCAGCGGCAGGGGGACATAGTGGGCTTAATCCTTAGCCCTGTGGGGTCTTGTCTGGACACGGACTGTCTCCCTCCCCCCTCAGGTATGCATATTCCAGAGTAATGAGTTATAGGAGGCAGGTGACCAAGCAAAGCTGAAAGCAATGTAGTCATCACTCTTTTTTTTTTTTTTTATTTTATTGTAGAAATGAGGTCTTGCCTGCCCAGGCAAGTCTCGAACCCACGGGCTCAGGCAATCCACTCACCTCAGCCTCCCCAAGGCACGGGATTACAGGCTGAGCCACCGAGCCCGGCTGTGTCATCACTCTTAATCAATGTAATTGTAAACACCAGGTAGGAATTTGATTCATTCACTGCTTGCCTACAAAATTTCTTGCTATACTGCTCCGATGTGTGGATTCTTCACTGACCTGCGCCATCAGTGCCTTCTCTAAGTTTCTTTTTTTTTTTTGGAGTCTCACTCTGTTGTCCAGGCTGGAGTGCAGTGGCATGATCATGGCCACCGCAACCTTGCCCCGCTGAGTTCAGGTGATCCTTCTGCCTTCCAAGTAGCTGGAACTACAAGCTCGTACCACCACGCCCAGCTAATTTTTTTGATTTATTGTAGAGATGAGGTCTCACCAAGTTGCCCACGCTGGTCTCAAGCCTGTGGACTCAGGCAATCCTCTCACCTCAGCTCCTAAAGTGCTGGGATTATAGGTGTGAGCCATCGTACTCAGGCCTGTTTTGTTTTTTTAAATAAGCCTTAGAATTTTGTTTTTGAAACTCTGTGCATGTGCTTTTAAATTGAAAACAACCAAGCAAAAAGCCTGGCATCAGATCTCTCATTCGTGGCACTGGAGCTAGAGGGCCACAGAGCAATCAGTTGCCTTAAAAATCCAATGGCTCACACCTGTATCCCAGCACTTTGGAAGGCCGAGGCGAGAGGATTACCCAAGTCCAAGGGTTCGAGACTAGCCTGGGAAACTTGGCGAGACCTCATCTCTACAATAAATAAATAAATAAATTAGCCAGGGTTGGCAGCACGTGCCTGTGGTTCCAGCTACTTGGAAGGCTGAGGCAGATGGATCACCTGAGCACAGCAGGTCAAGGCTGTGATGGCTGCGAGCGTGCCACTGCACTCCAGCCTGGGCAAGAGTAAGATTCCAACTCAAAACAAAAAAAAAATCTGAGGGATCCATCTGCCAGGATTAGAGGGGAAAAAAAAAAATACGAGGGAAGATTTCCTGCCTGGATTTTATGCCCACAGAAAAGATCAACTGAGGTTAAGACTAGATTATAAATGTTTTCAAAATGCAAGTTCTCCCAAAAAATTGACTGCTGTGCACCTTCTTGGAAGCTTTTATAATACATATTGTCATCGTAGTTGAGGGTACCAAGGAGTGGGTACTCACCCAGGAAGGAGAGTCCTTCCTGAAGACAGAGAAGCCCCCCAAAAGTGGCAAGCCCGAGGAAAAAGGGAGCTAGATATCAAAAGGTCAGAGCATTTGACAGCTCCATCACTAGGTTTAGAGTAGACCAGATGAAAAATTAAGAGACACATAATACCTCGCAAGTTATAAATAAATGTATTAACTCCAGGAATGAACAAAATCGTACAAGAAACCGTCTTTGACCGCTTCTTGACTTTCACAAAATGACATTTACATAATCATCATAATAAAACCCTTGACTGGTGGTTAAGTAAGAAATGAATAAAACCCTCTGGAGAGACTGGGGGGTGGGGGAGGTAGGAGTGGGAGGGTTTCAGAAAGTTAAAGCTTCATCTGTCAGGACGGAAGGCAACAGAAATGTCTGGAATTGGAAAATCAAGAAATAGCCATGGAAACACTGAATTGAGAAATGTGGAGGCCACAAAACCAGAAAGAAATCTGAAAATGTGGAAAGCATTTGCTCTGGGGAGT
>NW_007202540.1:0-352 GCF_000164805.1 Carlito syrichta | reverse complement strand
TGGCAAGCCAGCAGACTATGCAGGTAGGCAGCTAGTTAAGTCAGCTGGCTAGCCATCAGATTATCTAGTTATGTCAGCTAGTTAAGTCACCTGGCTAGGCCACTGGGTAGCGAGGTAGCTAGACAAATAAGTCAGCTGACTAGGCAGCTGTCCAGCTAGTTTATTCAGCTAGTTTAGTCAGCTGGCTAACCAGCTAGCTAGCTAGTTAAGTCAGTCTGTTAAGTCAGTTGTCTAGCCAACTGGTTAGCCAGTTGAAAAGCTTGTTATATCAGATGGGTAGTCAGCTGACTCGCTAGATATTTCAGCTAGTTAAGTCAGCTGGCCAACTGGGTAACCAGCTGGTTAAGTCAGC
>NW_007202539.1:0-387 GCF_000164805.1 Carlito syrichta | reverse complement strand
CCTCAGCCAAGATTGGCCGGGGCGGGTAGGGACTGAGCCTCGGTGTGGCCAGGATTGGGGGGCAGGTGGGGCCTGAGCCTCGGTGTGGCCAGGATAGGGTTGGGGGAGCGGGTGGAGGCCGAGCCTCGGTGTTTTCAGGCGACCAGCCTGGGAGGACCCTGGGCCGGGAGGGCATGACCTCCCTGGGCCCTCCAGCTAGACTCTGGGTCTGTCTCCTCCCCGCCTCCTCCCGGCCCAGCTGAGACAACCCGGGCCGGGGTGGGGTCCCCCAAAGCCCAGACCCAGCATGTCAGGATCAAGGGGCCAGAACCTGGAGTCTGGTCTCTGGCAGGTGCTGGTGAGTCTGACACACGGCCGGCTTGCAGGCCCATCCGGGCTGCCAGCTGC
>NW_007202538.1:0-737 GCF_000164805.1 Carlito syrichta | reverse complement strand
GGCTGGCTAGTTAGCTGACCTAACTTATTGGCTGACTAGTTAGCTGATCTAACATGTCAGCTGACAAGATGTCCGACTAGTCGGGCGATTGATTAGCTGATTTAACTAGTCGGTCGGCAAGTGAGCTGACGGGTTCGCTGCCTAAGCTATTCGATGGGTGAGTGAGCTGACTTGTCAGCTGATTAAGTAGTGGGCTGGTGAGCAAGCTGACTAGTCAGCTGGCTTGTTGACCTGCAAGAGAGTCGATAAGTTAATTGACCTGTTGACTGGTGAGCGAGCTGACTAGTTTGCTGACCAGTTGGGAATTGAGTGAGCCAACTAGTTAGCTGTCCTGATGGAAAGCAAGCAAGCCCACTAGTTAGCTGACCTGCCAGCTGAGCTGCTAGCCGACTAGTTAGCTAAGCAACTAGATGATTTGCTAACTGACTTAACTAGCAAGCTGACTATCTAGCTGGCTATCTAGTTGACATAACTAGCTAGCAGACAAGTTACCTCCTGTCTAGCTGGCCGACTTAACTAGCAAGCTAAGTGGCTGTTAGCTTGCTTAAGCAGCTAGCCAGCTGGCTAGCCAGCTGACTCAACTATCTGATTTAACTACTTAGCCAGCTGGCTAGCCAGCTATCTTAACTGGCAGACATCACTAGCTAGCCAGGTGGCTAGCCAGCTGAGTTAAATAGTAGCTACCTACGTATCCCACTGACTTGCCAGCTGACTTAACTACCTAGCTACCTAGATAA
>NW_007202537.1:0-359 GCF_000164805.1 Carlito syrichta | reverse complement strand
CTGTTTAGCTTGCTTAACCAGCTAGCCAGCTGGCTAGCCAGCTGACTCAACTATCTGATTTAACTACTTAGCCAGCTGGCTAGCCAGCTATCTTAGCTGGCAGACATCACTAGCTAGCCAGGTGGCTAGCCAGCTGACTTAAATAGCTAGCTACTTACGTATCCCACTGACTTGCCAGCTGACTTAACTACCTAGCTACCTAGATAACCAGCTGGCTAGCGGGCTGGCTTAACTAGCTGACTTAACTAGCTAGTTACCCAGCTAGACAACTGGCTAGCCATCTGACTTAACTAGCTAGTTACTTAGCTAACCAGCTGATTTTACTAGCTGAAATAACTAGCTAGCTACCTAGCTAGCTA
>NW_007202536.1:0-362 GCF_000164805.1 Carlito syrichta | reverse complement strand
GCGGTGAGTGGCAAGAGTGGCTCTGGGCCCCCCACAAGGTACTTCAACCAGGAATGGGACTGGTGTCTCTGAGGGGCGGGCGTCCAGAGCCTCCCTGAGTGACCAGCGGCTTGGTGACAATGAGAGACGATGTAGCCAGGAAGCTCACTGAGACCCAAGACTCCCACACACGCAGTGGAACAGCAGCAGCAGGGGGCCACAATATCGGGCCCTGCGTGGGACCAAGGGACCCCAGGCCTCAGGCCAGTGCTTGCTGGTGGTGGTCTCGAATCGCCAGCAGGTGGTGTTATCCCTTGTTCCAGATGGTCTTTATCTCAGCTGCTCGCCCGCCCCTCAGGCACTGATGGTGTGATGTGGAATGC
>NW_007202535.1:0-578 GCF_000164805.1 Carlito syrichta | reverse complement strand
TCTGCACCTCTTTTCTTTTCTAGGGCCTGAAACAGCATAGCTAATGTTGACATTTTCATGTACTAGATTAGAGAATTATTGTAAAATTGGTATAGTGAAAAAAAGTATAAGAATACACATATAAAAGTTCAAATACAAACTCCATACTGTGGCCTTTAGCATATCATTTCATGTCTGTGAATCTTCATTTGTCTATTTGTACAATGATAATAAATGCTGCTTTGTTGAGATAATTTATAACATGTCTAGGATAGGATGGACCTAAATAACTGGTAGCTCTTAGTATGGCTTCCTCTTCTTCTTTTATTTTTTTACTAGAAAGAGCCATGCTAGAATTAATTACTTTCTGTGTGACTGTGGACAAGTTACTCATCATTCCTAACTTTAGATTTTTGTTTTTTTTTTGAGTTGGAGTCCCACTCTGTCGTCCAGACTGGAGTGCAGTGGCCGCTCCTGGCCACGGCAACCTCTACACGATCCTTCCTCCTCAGCCTTCCAAGTAGCTGGAACTACAGGCACGTGCTACCACACCCGGCTAATGTTTGATTTATTGTAGAGATGAGGTCTCGCCAAGTTGC
>NW_007202534.1:0-760 GCF_000164805.1 Carlito syrichta | reverse complement strand
GACCCGCCTGGGCAGGCGAGACCTCATCTCTACAATAAATCAAAATATTAGCCGGGCGTGTTGGCGCGCGCCTGTAATTCCAGCTACTCGGAAGGTTGAGGCGGAAGGATCGCCGGAGCCCAGCAGGTCAAGGCTGCGGTGGCCCGGAGCGGCCACTGCACTCCATTCTGGCAACTGGGCGACAGAGTGAGACTCCAATTCAAAAAAAAAAAAAAAAAAAAAGAGAGAGTAAAATCTAGTAGCCATACAAGCTAGTTTCAAAAGTGGAGTTAACACATTTAGTGTCCACTTTTCTTCCCTGAGACTGTGCTCCTCTACTGAAGATGGGTTTTATATAATATTCCTTACCCGCCATCACCATCACCCCATCTATACCAGAGGAAGAGATCCCTTGCCTGCTGTCTCCTGCCGCCACACTCCTCAGCTTACTTAGGCATCAGAGTCTCGAGAAGGAGGATGGGGGGCAGACACACACTGAGCAGTGGCCCGGCGAAAGTCGGGGACGCACTGGAGTTGTGGAAGAAGAGGGGACACGGGGCGCTCTAAGAGCAGATGTGGGTCCCTCGACTCAGACCGGGGAAGGAACTTCAGCTCCCTGGCCGTGGAAGACTCCCAGCGCCTCGCCGGGAAAGGGCTGATTCCCCCGCCGACACCCCTGTGCCTCGGAAGGCGCGCCCACGGGCCCGGCCTTGGGAGAAGCCGGGGGGGCGCTGGTGAGCGGAGGGCTTGTCCCGCCAGCGGCGGTCGCGTGAACTCCGGG
>NW_007202533.1:0-1134 GCF_000164805.1 Carlito syrichta | reverse complement strand
CAACAGAATCAGCTCGCCTCCATTCTCCATAAAATTCTTCCTAATTGCTATCACCTTTCTCCTATTTGACTTAGAAAAAGCTCTTCTTCTCCCTCTTACCTGAGCTACCCATACAACGAACATTAGCGTTATATTAACTATAGCCCTAGCCCTTATTACTATTCTAGCCCTAGGCCTCGCATATGAATGAATCCAAAAAGGACTTGAATGAACTGAATATGGTAGTTAGTTTAAGTAAAATAAATGATTTCGACTCATTAGATTATGCACAGCGCATAATTACCAAAATGCCGTACATCTACATTAACCTTGTTCTTGCCTTTCTAACATCACTCCTGGGTATATTAATATATCGCTCACACCTCATATCTTCCCTGCTATGCCTAGAAGGCATAATACTCTCAATATTTATTATAACTTCATTAACAATTCTAAATCTTCACTTCACTCTAGCTAACATAATTCCAATTATACTCCTAGTCTTCGCAGCCTGTGAAGCCGCTGTAGGTTTAGCCCTACTAGTAATGGTGTCAAATACATACGGTCTAGATTATGTACAAAACTTAAGCCTTTTACAATGCTAAAAATCATTCTACCAACACTTATAATAATTCCATTAACATGATATTCTAAAAAACATACTATTTGAATTAATACTACAGTCCATAGCCTAGTAATCAGCCTCACCACACTCTCCCTATTAAACTACTTTCTCGACAGTAGTACAAACTTCTCAGCCACCTTCTCTACTGACTCTTTATCAACACCACTACTAATCTTGACCACCTGATTACTTCCTTTGATAATTATAGCCAGCCAAAACCATTTATCAAAAGAGCCACTCACACGAAAAAAACTATATATCTCCATGGTAATCACACTCCAAGCTTTTTTAATCATGACTTTTACAGCCACAGAAATAATTTTGTTGTACATAGTATTGGAAGCGACTCTAATTCCCACACTAATCATTATTACACGATGAGGTAATCAAACAGAACGACTAAACGCCGGCCTTTATTTTTTATTTTACACACTAATTGGATCACTCCCCTTACTCATCGCTGTTGTTAATACCCAAAATCTCCTAGGATCACTAAATATAATAATTGCACTCTCATTATACCGAACCTT
>NW_007202532.1:0-1021 GCF_000164805.1 Carlito syrichta | reverse complement strand
AACCATTTATCAAAAGAGCCACTCACACGAAAAAAACTATATATCTCCATGCTAATCACACTCCAAGCTTTTTTAATCATGACTTTTTACAGCCACAGAACTAATTTTCTTCTACATCTTATTTGAAGCGACTATAATTCCCACACTAATCATTATTACACGATGAGGTAATCAAACAGAACGACTAAACGCCGGCCTTTATTTTTTATTTTACACACTAATTGGATCACTCCCCTTACTCATCGCTCTTGTTTATACCCAAAATCTCCTAGGATCACTAAATATAATAATTAACACTCTCATTATACCGAACCTTTCCAACTCTTGGTCAAATAGCATCCTCTGGTTGGCCTGCATAATAGCCTTTATAGTAAAAATACCCCTATATGGACTTCACCTATGACTACGTAAAGCCCATGTCGAAGCCCCAATTGCAGGATCCATAGTCCTTGCAGCTATCCTACTTAAACTTGGAGGATACGGAATAATACGAATTACAATTATTCTAAACCCCCCAATAGAATACATGGCTTATCCCTTTCTAATACTCTCCCTATGAGGCATAATTATAACTAGCTCCATCTGCCTACGTCAAACAGACTTAAAATCACTCATTGCCTACTCCTCGGTTAGCCACATAGCTCTTGTTATCGTAGCAATCCTTATCCAAACCCCATGAAGTTTCATCGGAGCCACCGCTCTTATAATGGCTGCACCAGTGATTTAGCCTCTTCTCTTATTGGTGCCACAGAGTCAAGCCCTCCTCTGTGTGGGTATCTCAGTAACTAGCCCTCCTCTCCAAGGGGTGCCCCATGACTTGCCCTCCTCTGTTTATGGCACCCCAGTGGTTAGCCCACCTCTGTTATAGGTGCCCAAGAGACTGCCCCTCCTCTGCGATTGTTGCCCCAGTAATTTACTCACCTCTGTGATGGGTGTCTTAGTGATCAGTTTTCCTTTTGATAGGTAGACCGGTAACTGGGTCTATTCTGTTATCAAGGTCACAGTGTTTATCTCTTCTCTG
>NW_007202531.1:0-681 GCF_000164805.1 Carlito syrichta | reverse complement strand
GCTGGCTAGCCAGCTTTCCATCAGGGTGGCTGGCCAGTTAATGCGGCTAGCTATCCAACTCTCCAGCCAGCCGCCTGGCTGTTAAATCCAGCTGGCTAGCCTGTTGACCAGCTGTCTACCTAGATAGCCGTCTGCCTAGCCAGCTACCCAGTCGGGTAGCTAGCTAGGTAAGCCTGTTGACTAGCCGGCTAACCAACCCTGTAGCTAGCTAGTTATGTCAGCTGGCTAGCCAGCTAGCCTGCCAACTAGCTAGTCAGCTAGTAAAGTCAGCTGCCTAGCTAGTTAAGACAACTTATTAAGTCAGTTGGCTATACAGCAGGTTAGCTAGTTAAAAAGCTAATTAAGTCAGGTGGGTAGCCAGCTGACTAGCTAGTTATTTCAACCAGCTAAGTCAGCTGGCTAGCTAGGAAGCAAGCTACATAAGACAGCTAGTTATGTCAGCTAGCTAGCTAGTTTTGTCAGCTAGAAAGTCAGGTGGTGAGCTAGATAGCTTGCTAGTTAGCTAGCTAGTTAAGCCAGCTTGTTAAGTCAGTTAACTAGCTTGGTAGTTGGCTGGTTAAGTCAGCTAGTTAAGTCAGGATGCTAGCTAATTAAGTCAATGAGATAAGTCAACTGGTGAGACAGCTGCCTAGCTGGGTTGCTAGCTAGTTAAGTCAGCTGGCTAGCCAGTTAACTAGTTAA
>NW_007202530.1:0-44606 GCF_000164805.1 Carlito syrichta | reverse complement strand
CACTCTTCTTTTGGTTTTTCTTCATTTCTGTAGATTTTTCTCCCTTTACCCCTTTCCCTCCCCCTCTTCAATTCTGTTTTTGAGGGAAGGTGGGATTGCTTTTATTTCTCTTCTGCAATGACCTGTTCTTCCTTATGAGGGTCTTCTGGTTTTGTTCACTTTTCCCTCTGCTTTACAGTCTGTCTATTCAGCAGTTTGCAGTCTTGGTCCGTTCAGAGAATCTCACCAGTTCACCTATGCCGTCGCCATCTTGCCCCATCTGGGGAAGAGACAATCCCATCCCTCCCCAACAGAGGAGATGGAGGGGAGGACTGCAGCTCTACCCAGCTCCACTGTCCCTCCTCACTCCCTGCTTCGGACACTGGGGAGAGAGTGAAAGGACACTTGAATTTATAGGAGGGAAAAGGCTTTGTAAAAGAAGAGCCTTGAAGACTAAAACTAAGCATGTTTTTTGTTTTGTTTTGTTTGTCTCATAGTCTCTCAAAATTAAGCTATAAAGAAGTAAGTGCATAAAGCATATATTATAAATTAAAGATTAAAAACAAAAGGAAAATGAGAGCCAGTTTATCTCCTTCCTCTGTTCCTGATACTAGATGTTACCTAATATGAACAGGAAAGAGTTTAAGAGAGAAAGAGAACTTCAATGCTAGCAAGTCCTTGAGGAGTACCTGGTGTCGTCTTCCACTTCAGGACCCAAGCCAGATAAGTAGAAGCCATGATAAGCCCCAAGGTGCCATTAGACCTCGTCCAATACTGAAAGGTGAGGAGGGGACCTATGTCTTTCTTCTTGACGACACTTTAAGGTAGGTGACAAGCATCAAGAAGAGTCTCCCACAGAGGCTGGTTAGTATCTAGGCAGAAAATGTCTGAGAAAAAACACCAGGTTTCTTAGAGTAATGGTATAGGAGAATATTCTGAAGTTTTCCGTGCCCCCAAGAAGTATACACAAAGTAGCTGAGTGAGCTAATGACCTAAAAAGTGTCTTCACCTATATTTCTTTGCTTTATCACAGTACTATCCACAATGGCAAACACATGGAACCAACCTAGGTGCCCATCAACAGTGGACTGCGTAAAGAAAATGTGGTACATTTACATCATGGAATATTATGCAGCCATAAAAAAGAACAGCATTATGTCCTTTACAGCAACACGATTGCAACTGGAGACAGACCATCATTCTAAAAGGATTATCACAGAAACAGAAAAGTGAATACTGCATATTCTCAAGTGTAAGTGAAAGCTAAACATAGAATACATGGGCCAGGCATGGTGGCTCAAGGCTGTAATCTCAGCACTTTGGGAGGTGAGGCAAGAGCATTGCCTGACCTGGTTCAAGACCAGCCTAGGCAACTTGACGAGAACTCATCCCTACAATAAATCAAAAAATTAGCCAGGCTTGATGGAGTTCACCTGTAGTTCCAGATACTTGGAAGGCTGAGGCAGAAGGGATGCCTGAGCCCAGCAGGCCGAGGCTGCAGTGGCTGTGAGCTTGCCACTGCCCTCCAGGCTGGGTGACAGTGAGACTCCAACTCAAAAAAAAAATGTGTGGGGAGGGGATGGGGCATAAAGATTGGGATAGCAAACACTGAGGACTCCTAAAATGGGGGAACTGAAAACCTACCCATTTGTTACCATGCCCGTCACCTGGATGACAGGCTCAGTAGAAGCTCAGACCTCACCATCACACAACATACCTACCTATGCAATACACCTGCACAAGTACCCCTTGAATTTAAAAAATGAAAATAAAAATTTTAAAGTGCCCTAGGTACCCATCAGCAGTGAACATTTCCATTTTAAAATATTGAGAATATATTGCTGAATAAGAACACAATTCTCATAGACTCATTCCTTCATGCACAAAAGGAATGAATGTAACTTCAGATTGCAACAAGGGATCACACAAAAGAGTGGCATACTACAACACTGCACAAAGTGTGATTCATTGACGAACAGTGGTCCACAACCTCGTTATAAAGAGTGTGTTATAGAATAAGTACGAAACTGAGAGTAAGCATTTAGAAACTTTTATAGCAACTTGACTTGGTCACAACATCTAAATGCATAATCAGTGGACTCCCTTATTGAATAAAGTATAGACCAATTTTAATTTCACATGCATGTGCTGAGTTGCATACTAGAATTAACTAAGAAAAAATAGGAAGAGAAAACTCATTCTACACCTCAGATATTTGAAAAGCACCGGCTTAGTCTATCTATAGGAAGGCTAAAACAAGTCCAAGGACATCTTAATGGATATGAGAATAGATATCAAAGGCAAAAGTCTGGACAGGGCATGTTACATTGCAGAGAATACATACAGCACCAGTAGCTTAGAGCACTCAATGGAGCATTAGAGAAGGGTGTCCTCAAGCCATAAATACCAGCTGGAGTGGGGAGCCTAAAATTACTGAGAAAATAAGTGAGTAAGTTGTCTGACACTAGGTATTGTGGAAATTCACATAAAATTTAATTATAAAAAAATCTCTTAAAGTAATGCAATTAACACTCTAGGTTTTGTGGTCAGAGAAAATATGTCTTCTACAATTGTCCCTAACAGAACATTCCAACAAAACCTTCCATAACAGCCCAAGATATTTTCATTTTAAAATATTGAGAATATATTGTTGAATAAGAACACAATTCTCTTAGACTCGCTCATTCAGTCACAAAAGGAAGCTTGACTTTTGCCAGAGAGGTAAAACCGGAGAAGTCTGAGGAAAAATTTGACAATCAGCGTATATTATTTCATTTTGTGTTGAAAATGTAACTTGGTGTTTTGAATTCAAGGAACAAAGATCCACTTACCTAATACTAAAGAAAAGAGGATTGATTGAAAAGAGACTAATGGACAGAAACGGGCACATTACTAAGACACCATGGGAAACTGAGGTGACCCTGGGGACTGGACACTCTTTCAGTCTCCTCAGTCTCTAACAATGTCTTTCCTAAGGTTTTTGAGTGGGTGTCTCTCTTGGCATCTCTGTCAACGTGCTTCTTCAGAGTATTCAGTCTGTTGTGGCCACATGCCCCAACTCTGCATCTGACTTTTAATCTCAAACAACGGAAATCTTAGGTTTCTTTCCTAAGAGACATTCAATTGGCATGTTTTACTTTCCCCCCCCCTTAAAGTAGACCCCACAGATAACAACCCTCTGGCCAGTCTTAGAAAGACTGCCTGGGATCTGTTACTCTTCCTAAATCTAATCACCTTTGTTGCACTCGAATGGAGCATTAGGGAAGGGTTAAGAGTCAAGAACAGTTCTTCAATCGGTGGACAGGCAGGAGAATTTCATCACAGATGGACAGTGGGTTTGGCATCCTGAGGCTTGGCACATTCATTACACCTGAGGGCAAAAACTGCCCAGAGATCCAACTATTTACTCTTTACCAATAATTTTTGTGCAGTGCTACAGGAAAACCTCAACAGCATAGGGTTAGCATTTTTTTTCCATATTTTACACAAAATCCGCTCTTGTTCTCAAGTATTTTCACATTGTCTTAAGTTTTTTATTTTATTTTTTAAATTTTTTTATTTTGTTTTTTTATTAAATTTTTTTATTTTATGTTAAGTACAATTCAGGGTTAGGTATACAAATGTTCGTTATGCAGGTACCCTTGTCATTTTCTAGTTTCCTTTTATATCTCCATTTTAAAAGGGAGAGATGATTATATAAATACATAATTACCCTTTCTAAGGTTGACAGCTAGTTTGGAAAATGCCATATGAACTTGACACATTTGGCTGCCTCATATACTTGATTCTATTCTGGACTCACAGCATCTTACATAATGACACTGCAAAAACAATAGAATAAAAAATAGGGGAAGAAAAAACTCCATGTCAACTATATACCTTAATTTTAATTTAGTTTTTAGAGTGACGGACATGGTTTGGGAATGAGAATATTTCAAAGTCTACAGCAACAGACATGTAAGTATATCAGAACATTTCTTCTTCTATCATCTCTAAACAATTAACCTCACGAACTCACGGCTCCCTGAATTACTCTACCCATGCCCCTTCTTTCAGTCCTGCTTTTCATCATTGCCAAGCTTACCTACCACCTTCTCTGCAGGGTCCAACCCAACTGCTAATACATTGGCTTCTTTCTATTCTTCTCTGACATGTCTTGCATGCAGTCAGCATCAACCAGCTCCTTTCTCTTAGGATAAAAGGATGAAATGAGCTGTAAGAAGTTATTATGCCCAGGAGACAGAGCTCCTTCCTGGTCTAAGGCCATCAAAGCCACTATGTATTCCCAGATATGTCTTTGAATGGAGAATGAATGCTAGGAAAGAAGTTAGAAAATAAGATTTCACTAAACTTTACTGAAATTCATTGGGTCTCAAAGATTTCTTTATTGTTGCTGTTGTTGTTTTAAGTATTACCTAGAGTCATAGGTAAAAGATGTGTATTTGCTTTAATACAAATGAAAGTGTCAGAAAAAGATTAGTATTTTCTCTAAAAGATCTGGCAATTTGTATGGTCATTCTTAGTGAAATTGGGAAACAGTGTTGGATATTTTGGATGCTAAAATAGACATCTGAGCCTTATAAAAAGAGGTAACAATTATAGGTATAGTTGAGGCAAGGTTATAATTATTAGGGAGCATGGACTTTACCAGTAGTGCACTATATGGTTCAGATAATAAAGGTTACATGCCTCTTGAAGAAGTTCAACTGGGGGCACTAGCAGAGGAAAAGGAAGAGCCATACATGCCCATTTTCACTTCTTAACTCACCATTATGTGAATTTTAGGGGCTGGAGGGAGTGGGAGATTGAAGAGAGGCCAGAGATGTTACATGGATGGATGACTTGCCCCTGAAGAGAAACATCAGGTGCATGAATAAAATATATCCCCCAACACTGAAATTTCCAAAGTGATCAAAAGAACCAAATAACTGACCAATTCTCTCATCCATTGCTGGCATCCTGAAGTTAAAAAATTACTTCAAACATTGCCACTACTTGACGACAAGCTCAAACATTCAAAAAAAGTAAATAAATTTTTAAATGATGGTATAAATTTCATACATGGAGTAGACGTCAATATGATAATAAAAGGTGTTATTGTCCTAAAGATGCTTATAAAAATTCTAAGAACAAATGTTTCAATGTGAGTATGCAGCTGAATAGAAATTTAAACAATATCAAGAACTCAGAGTAACTACCACTTTTTAAAATAAGAGCAGAGTTTAATAACAACATCAGACTGAAAAAGCATATTAGAAGGAAATTATTTAGGTACATCAGCAAAAGTTAGAAAGATGACTTTGCACAGTTCCAAGGGAACTGTTATTAATTTTGCCCATACTCAAGCAAGTATTTGCAATCTGGAATCAAAGAGTCAAGTACATTTAAAAAAATTTAATCTTATTAGGCACACATTAGTCAAGATACACAAGTTTTAAACAATATAATGTAGGAAAAAGTGGTATCTCATAAAAATAACGGCTTTATAACTTTTAAGACATGGAGATCACTATGGCTACTCTCTTCTAATTTAAAGATAAGGACACTAGAGTAAAGAGGTTAAATGTCACACAGCCCTCTTGATAGAATAAGAACTGTAGTTTGCAAAATATTTAGTTCAGCATCCTACTTTAAGAGATAGTTCAAACTCTGTACTGAAAATAATCAGCAAATATCATATACGTATAGCAGATACATAATAAACTTTTGAAAAACAAATATGTAAAAAACTATACTAACAAGTTCTTGATATGGTTACTATGGAGAGAATATAATATTGATATATTTCAATCCATCTTTTGCAAAACTGACAGAGACATTCAAATCCAGATTAAAGTTATGAAACTTCCTTCAATAGCTCAAGCAATGGAAATAGCTGATAACCTTTTTCAAATAAAGTTCTTCTCTTTTCTTCATTTTAGAGCTTATATATTCTCAAGTGGAAGCTTATAAAAAGAAAATATGAATAAGGGGTAGAGGCAAAAGTTCAATGATTTTCAGTCTGCTCCAATTTATTGTTAAAGATATGACACTTTATTTTCCAGTGGTCTGAATCAAAATTTTCCCAACTGCCAGCATAAAATTTCTACTTAGTTTTTTACACAAAAGAAATGCTGCAGTTAGGGTATAACTCTCAATAAATTAAAGATAAACTTTACATTTAATGAAATCTTTGGTATTAAAGGATATTATTCTAATGCATGTGTTGCATTCCAGTGCCTCATAAATTTAATGAAATCTAGTTAAACCTGTGTGGGTAAAGAACACAGAGATCCTGGCTATAAATGGCACAAATCCAAACCAAGCAGGGCCAATGGGGAAGTTACTGGTTCATAAGGGAAATATTCATGGGAAGGTGTGACTGGATCCAGGTGTCCAGATGATATCATCAGGAAGATATCTCTGCCCAACTTTTGGTCCACCTTTCCTTTATGTTGTGCCTTTCTAGGGCAGATGTTCCCCCTCATGGCATTCCCCTAGACTATTAGTCTTGCATCATATAGCTCCAGGGTCAGCAGAAAGAAAATTTCTTTTTCACTTATTCCAGCATAAATTCTGGAATTGAGGTTAATCTGAACCATATATCTCTCACTGAACCAGTACCATAGCCAAGAAGAATAATTGTGACAATTAGCCAGGACCAGGTAAATTAGTCAAATCATTACTCCAATAAGTAGGTTCAACTTCATTAGACCATAGAGACTAGAAGTGCAAGAGATAGTTTACAGAGGAAAATCTGAGTAAGGTTAGCAATCAAAGGAAGTACAGATGCTAGATTATAAAAATAAATAATAATAATAATGGTATTAGTGGTATTACTCACTGTTGAAGTGTATGGTTGTAGAGAAAAATAATAGGCTAGAATGATTCATGTGATGATGAAATAGAATTAGGGTGAACATGAGTATGAACTCATGTTTAGTTTACATAAATACTGATAGTTATCTATAAAAATACTTATATATGTGTAGACATGCAGGCATTAGTATACACCATATCATTCCTGGTCCTGTTGTCTGAGAATACAGAAGCAACAACACACCAATGGTAACAAGCACACTTCGTATAAAATTCTTGGTTTCTGATGCCCTTCTTCAATAAAAGAAACCAGGGCTCTACAGAGAAATGACTTATTCTAGAGTTAGGACAGGAAGCATACAACAAGATAGGCCTGTAGCATTGTATAGTGTCAGAGAGTAAGTGCTTCTTCAAAAGCAAACAAAAAAAAATTCCTGCAATGACACACTAGAGACAACTGAAAGAACGCCCAATGACCAAAGGTGTAAACAGTTGGGCAGCAAAATAAAGTAGTATTGAATTATAACACAAAGTATAAGATAAATATCTGTGAGTTCATACTGACATAAATATTTAAGTAAATAAATGACGTAGAAGAGATGAATTCCCACACAGAAAAATTCCAAAAGATTTGTGTAGATACTGGACGCTAAAGGAAGTATAATATCTGTACTCCTCACTTCTTAAGTATGGGTTGCACTTAAAGACTTCCTTCCAAAAGGAACATTAGGGGAAGAGAGGGAGAAGAGTAGCTTTACAGTGGAGAAACATGACAAAAGCCACCTCATCCAGAGAGCAGGTTAAAATCAACAGTGACAAGTTGTGGTGATGGTATATACTCCTGATATGATGTCATAAGAATGGCACTTAACCTCTGTGGTCTTCCTCCCCCAAATTCTTAACCCCAATCTAATCATGAGGAAGACATCTGACAAATCTAATTGAGGGGCATTCTACAAAATATGTGTTGGAACTCAAAATTCTCAAGGAGAAGAAAGAAAAGAAAGAAAGAGAAGCTGTCACAGCTAAGAAAAACTTAAGGATCATGATGACAAAATATAACTTGGTGTCTTAGTTGGGATCCTGGAGAAAAAAAGGCATTAGGGAAAATCCCAAAAAACCGAATGAAAAATAGACTATAATTAATGGTAATGTATCAATACTGGCTTGTTAATTATAACGCAATCTATCATACTAATGTAAGATGTTAATAAGAGAAACTGGATGCAGAGTATATAAGAACGCCTGTGCTATCTTCACAACTTTTGGTGTAAATCTAAAACTGTTTTAAAATAAAACTTTTGTTTAAAAAAGTGTGTACAGCACACACACACACAAAAGAGACAAGGAGAGGGATAACAGGACAGAAAAGACATGAGATATAGAAGACTAATATTCATTCAATAAAAATTTAGCAAGAGAGAATGAAGGAAAATTATTTAATAGCCCCCAAAAGATGTCCATATTCCAATCCCCAGCACCTGCGAATATATTATCTTAATAGCAATTTTATCTGCAGATATCATTAAGGTTAACGACGTAGGATGAAAAGGTCATTCTGACCATCCAGTTGGGAACAAGCTTAGAAAAGCAGAGAACCCCCTTAGGTTGCAGAGAACAAGAGAGATGGCAGCAAGAACAGGACTGGATCAGACATCACCACCTTTATAGATGATGGTCATGAGTCAGGTATGCAGGTGATCTTTAGAAGCTGGGAAAGGCAAGGGAATGGATTGTCCACTAGAGTCTCCAGCACAGATTGCAGCCCTTCCAACATCCTGATTACAGGCCAGTATCAGATTTTTGACCTAAAGAACAATAAGATTTTTTTTCTGTTTAAGTAAAGGTGATGATGGTGATAATGATGATGATGACAACGACGATGGCATCTGCATCGGGTAAGAGTTTGTGCATCAATTAAAGAATTGACCTTGAAGCCTGAGTTGGACCCCAAATGATGAAAGTCATATTGTCCTCCTGACTGAATATTTGAGGAGAGAAGTATAGGACGTTAATACCAGACACTCTGCCAGATGTTATCAAATGTTTAGTCTTCATGGCAAATGGGTGAGATTTATAGTGCCTGTGCAATTTTTATGTGTATAATTTCCATTTGGTTCTCTTTTCACATTTCTATTTTTATGCTGAGATTTTACATTTTGTCATTCATTGTGAGCATATTTTAGTTTACCTCACTCAGCATACTTTTCATAACTGCTTTAAACCCCTTCTCTGCGGGTTCCAAAATCTGGTTCACCTCAGGGCAGAAGTCATTTTTATTTTCTCTTGAAAACGTGTTCCATTTTCTTGTTGCATTTGTTTTGTTTTGTTGTTTTGCTTTTAGTTGTTGTTTTTTTTTCCAGCAGAAGTTTATTCTCTCACAGTTCTGGAAGTCAGAAGTCCAAATTATCCTGGATATTTTGAATGCTAAATAGTGGAGATTCTAAACTCTTGTTTTGTTTTGTTTTGTTTTGTTTTGCTTTGCTTTTGCTAATGTTTTTCCTCAACCCGAGTTGCTTCTTTTACTTTAGCAGGCAACAAATTTGGCTGGGCTTAAATTAAAAACTCTGATCTAGGGACAAAATTTCTAGTCTCTCTTCATACTTTTTCTCTTTATCTGAGCTCAAAACATGCATGTTCCAGTGATCAGTCAGATATGTGAGTAGACAGAATTTTTTAATCCCTTCTCTCACTCTTTCCTTTCTGGGATTCTCCTACTCCGTTCAGCAGTCACATACCCCTGACTCCAGTTTTCTGCTTTCTCTGGCCCAAAGATCAGTATGCTTTCCTACTTTTTCTCCTGCCTCCACTTAGTAGACTGTACTTAACTACAAGCATGCATTTAACCACAAGATGAGAAAATGAGGAACTTCTAAAAACTCAAAGGTCCTCTCTGTGAGTATGTACAAAGGAATGCTTCTGTTCATTCTCCAAGTAGTTGCTCTTTATGTTAAAGCCAAGTTTCACAGTTGGTTTCTGTAAGGACATTGTCTGCTAACTCCTTAGCCTATTTATCCCCAGATGCAAAAATTCTTCCAAATCATTTGATTCTAAGGAGGAAAAAAATTTCTCCATTCCATTGATCTTCAAAAGCAAAAAAAAATTTAAGGATACAATTAAATAATTTTACTACAAAGGGTTAAATTGCTAAAAATGTTTGTTCTTACCTCTTTAAAAGTGGATAATGAAAATCAGAGAACAAAACTTATATTTTTAAAAGTATTTGTTAGGTGCCTACCATCATAGTTCCAAACCTTTTATTGTATTTATTTTTTCCATTAACACTGTCAGATGCATTATATCCCCAGTTAACATCTGAGGAAATTGAGGTCTATAAAATTTTTAGGAAGTAGTAAGTCTAACCCTTAATCCCCCGTCTTCTGAATGCAAGTCCACTGTTCCTTTTGTCAAGACATGGTTTCCTGAAGAAGATATGATGCATAACTTTGAAAAATTTTACCAGATTTTAAAAGACATTCAAAATTTGAATACTTCAATGGTTTTTCATTGAGACCTTAGATTATTTGAGTATTTAATGAGGGCAAAATTTGTGCCAGGCATTTTTCAAAATGTAAATAAAAAGGATGAATGTGTGAGCCATGCCTTAAAAGAAGTTTTACAATCTGGGGAAAGATATGTATACAATCATTTCATAAGATACTTATTCCATCACATACTTATTCATCACATATTCTTATAGGAAAGTTTGCTTCTACATAGAAAAGAGATCAAAATATATGGTGAATTGTTTACTTTACTAGCAGTAAATACATAGAACCCAACAGTTCTCAAGCGAAAGGAATAAATATTTGTTTTATAAAACAGATTTCAAACATTAATCTCAACATTCTTATCACTGGCTCATAATTCATCTGGTCTAGATATTTCATGAAATAGTAAAATTAAAAGATGTTCATAAAGAATGCTAACCACCAAATACAAGACAGAAAATATGAGGTCTTTCTAAATATATGGTAAAGAACTGATGCCAAAACAGAGAACTATTACTACTGATAGCCTTTTTGGAAGATGTAATGCAGGAGTTATTGTGTACATTTTCCCACTCATAAGTGAGCCTTGAACATTTAGTCACATTAGCACAAGGGACAGATTGGCAGTCACTAAGCACTGCTAGGGGAGAGAGGGAGGGAAGAAGAAAGGGTGGGGACATGTGACAGCACAAAGGATACTTGGGTCATTACTAGGGGAGTGAGGGCCAGTTAGAAGTCCAAACCTCACCCGCATGCAGCCTACTTATGAAGTTAATCCTCACTTGTACCCCACATTCCTATAACAAAATTAAAGTTTTAAAACAATGGGTTTTTTAAAAATTCAAACTGTGCTTATTCAAAATACCAGAACTGGAGGCAAATTTTGCTAAATGGCACTGGAATACGGATGAAGCAATCCAGGATATCTTCATGTAGAATTAGAGGACTTTTAAATCATCTGTGAGCACAATGGTTTGAAAGGAATTGGCAGGGAAATTGACAGAGAAAAGAATCAGAGACCAGCAAAGATGGCAAAGGAGCCTGTCAGAAAAGAAAAAAAAATAAGAAAGGAAGAAAATGTTTCCATCAGAACCCCAAAAAAGAAATAATCTAGGATTTACCAGAAAAAAATAAATACTCTAGAAATCAAACGAGACCCAAGGCAATGACTCAGCCTAGAGAACAGGTGGCAAAGTGCAGGAGTGCTTGGAGCATGACTTTAAACAAGTAAGAGTCTCAGGGGGAAAAAATGACAAGAGCTGAGGAGGAAATGACACTGGAGGTGTCTAAAAAAGGTTGCTTAATGAATTGCATCTGTGCAGAGAAACCAAGCAATGTGAGGCTCATGCACCAAAAGTTCCCTGAAGCATTAAATTATAAATGTGCACTAAAACACTGGAATAGAAGCAGGATTAAGGTGAGAAAGAAATTGCATATTGTTGGCATTGGAGATGGGAGAACTGAAGTTCAGTGATCAGGTGGGAAAGAAAGAGATTCCTGTATTATACCAGTAGCCGTAAATATTAGAGAATCCCACTCTTAAATTACAGAGAGCTGCCCTTGCTAAGTCTTTCAGAGATGAGTCAGAGACTCGGAATAGATTATATGAGAGCATGTGTATGTGTGCATCAGCCCAGACAACATGACGCCTGGCAGATTTAAGAACAGGTTGAGAGAGAGAGAGAGAGAGAGCAAAAATAAAATGGATGTGGGACTAAGTACAAAAAAGGACTAGAGAGAAGAGGAAAGATGGGGAAAGAGAGTAGAAGAAGAGAGAGGAGAGTTTATTTGTAGAGGAGGAGACAAGAGTCGGAACATTCGGTTCCAGTATACTACTTCTTCCAGCTCCTAGATCTGACATTCTAGGCAATTCCATTTGCTAAATGATTTGGTGTTTGAAGGAGATCATTGCAATCCAAGAGTAATCTTAGGTACAAGCAAGATGTGATGAGCTTACCTGTATTCTTATCACTTTTCACTGTAGTTCTTGTCACTTTTCTTCCTGTCAGTAATGAGTGTTTTGGTCTTAGAGTGAGTTATCAAGTGACTAGCAAAGAGAACATCCATTCAAATTTTTTCCTTAACATAAAACAAGGAATTTTGGAGAGGATTTTGCGTTTAAACTGAAAAATGTACTATTTTAGGGCCACATGTTAGGTGTGATTTTTTTTTTTAATATTCAAAATATCCCACATTCCAATAACTGCTGTCATCTTCAAAAAGTCACCTGAGGAAACATTAAACATATTTTTTCAAACGAAGTACTAGTTATGTTTTGCTGTCCAGCCCACACATCTAAAGAGAGAACTAGATTAACTGCTCCCATAAAGTTCAGGGAAAAAGGCAACTCTGTACCCAGAGCTCAACTGCCTGCACCAGTCACAGTTGATTATACCAGGCATATACTCATGGCATAAAAATACAATCAATTGACTGACCATCTGATTTTCTTCCATGAGAATTTTAACTAATTTCAGAGTAGTTAAAAGTTTAATTTTAGATATTAGCATAAAGTCTCAAACTCAAAGTCCAAAAAACACAGGAGTCTATCACTACTCTCTTTTCCAAAACCATTACAGACAAGAATAATCGATGGCAGGATCCTTTTGCACTGAACATAGATTTATTCTCTTAATTCTTCTCAAAGTGTGAGTGTTCTGGACAACTACCATCAATCAGTTAAAGCTGGCACTCAAGGCCACTTTAGCACTTCATCCTGGATGAAGTCAGGGGTAGCTATTGAATTGGAAAGAATTTATACAATTAGAGCTGAGGAAACTGAGGCTTAGAAAACTTACCCAAGTTGCCTTAGATGACAGTCAGTGTCTATACCTGAAAGATGTATGGTTTGTTGACTGGAACCATAAAGTATATGTAAAACCATTTGGTATTTTCTCTTCTTGCCAAAATTTCAATTTTGTGCACTTTGCATGACAATCACTATTCATGTTTTCATCTGAAAGTCCCAGTATTTAAAATTATCCCTAAACTGAAGACTTGTTAAAGTTATAACATTAACAAAGCTGGCCTTAAACACTGAGAAGATATGAGCCAACAAATAGATCATCATTAAATTCACAGAGATATTTTCCCCAGGCAAAGAGTAAAGCTAATATTTCCTGTCCTTTCTTCTTTTTACTTTTTTTTGTTTTTATATAATAAAAATTTTAAATGGTTTTAAAAGTAATAGTTCAGAATGATATACCCAGGAGGAAATGTCAGAGTAATACAATAATATTTATATGAAATGTTATAAGTGGCAGGTTGAGTAGCATATTTTAAACTAGGCTTTTGGGGAAATCAATATCCACATACATAGATTTTAAAAAGAATCTAAAATAATTGAAAAATAAAAACAAGTGGATAGGTTAATAGCTAGAAATGAAAATAAGTCAGGACACCATGTAGCAGTTTAAAAGAAATTGTCAAAGATTATATGAGAAAATTTTTTGGCATTTTAAAACAATGGGGTCCCTTAACTAGAGAAAAAGATATCGGCTGGAAAGGAAGAAATCGATTTGTCAGGCCTGAAGAATAGATTTTAAAGTAACATCCTTGGAAGCAGAGACTGAGTAGTATAAATGGAAGATGAGAAAGATTAAGATAGTATTGAGAGGACACAACTAACACAATAACTTCAAATAGGAGAAGCAGATTTATAAATAATAATTATATAATAATAAAGTGAACTAAAATGTTGTCTTTATTTCTCTGTTTCCATCTTTTTTAGATTTGATTTTAAAGATGTGGGCTACAGTTTAGGGTTAGGTATACAAATGTTCATTAGTCAGGTACCCTTGTTGATGAGGTGTGTCCCTCCCTCCCCTGGCAGTTTCGCTCAATTGCCTATCCCACCCTCACCCCAGCAGTTTCCCACTGCTGCCAATCCCTTTCTCATAGTATTATGATAATTGTTCAAGCTCCGCATATGAGTAAGAACATATGGTACTCTGTTCTTTGTTTCTGTGATAGATCACTAAGTATGATAGACTCTAAATCCATCCAAGTGGCTGCAAATTCCATATGTTTGTCCTTCTTTATGGCTGCATTATATATATATATGTCACTTTTTTTTTATCCAATCCAGCTTCAATGGGCAGCATGGTTGTTTTTTGCTATTGTGAATAGAGCTGCAACAAACATGCATGTGCAGGCATCTTTTCGGTAGAATGACTTGAGTTTCTCCAGGTGTGTTTCCAATAGGGGGATTTCTGGGTCATATGAGAAGTCAATTTCTAGTTCTTTCAGAAATTGCCACACTATCTTGAAAGAGGTTGCATTAGTTTGCATCCCCACCAGCGGTGTAGAAACTTCTTTTTTCTCTGCATTCTCTCCAGCATCTGTTATTGCTTATTTTATTAATGATGGCCATTCTTACTGGGGTTAGGTGGTATCTCAATGTGGTTTTGATTTGCACTTCTCTGATGATTAGTGAGGCTGAGCACTTTTTCATGTCTCTGGGTACAAAATAAATGTGCAAAAGACAGGTGTGTTCTTATACACAAACAGCAAGCAGGCAGAGAATCAAATAAAAAGTGCAATCTCATTCACAATAGCCACAAAAAAAAATGAAATACCTCAACATCCTCCTAATCAGAGAAATGAAAGACCTTTACAATGAGAACTGCAAAACACTGCTCAAAGAAATCCAAGAAGACACAAACAAATGGAAAAATATTCCATGCTCATGGATAGGAAGAATCATGTTTAAGATGCTCATCCTACCAAAGACATTCTACAGATTCAATGCAATACCCATTATATTACCAACAACAGTCTTCTCAGACCTGGAAATGACAATACAGAAATTCATATGGAAACATAAATGACCGCAAATAACCAAAACAATCCATAGCAAAAGAAACAAAACAGGAGGTATCACAGTTCCAGACTTCAAACTTTACTATAAGGCTACAATAATCAAAACAGCCTGGTATTGGTACAAGAACAGGCAAATAGACCAATGGAACAGAACAGAGATTCCGGAAACAAAGCCTCAATTCCTCAACCAACTCATCTTTGACAAAGCCTCCAACAACAACCACTGGGGATAGGAGAACCAATTCAGTAAATGGTGCTGGAAAAACTAGGTGATCACGTGCAGAATATTGAAACAGGACCCCTACCTATCACCATACACAAAAATTTACTCTAAATGGATCAAAGACCTAAAAGTAAAACTTTAAACTATAAGAATCTTAGAATGCAGAAGACACCCTTATGGAAATTGGAACTGGCAACCAATTCCTGATAAAAACCCAAAGTGCCCATACAATAAGAAATAAGATAGACAAGTGGGACCTCATCAAATTGACGACCTTCCATAAAGCAAAAGAAACCATCAAGAGAGCAAGGAGACAGCCCACAGAATGGAAAAAAATATTTGCCAACTGTGTATCTGACAAAAGCCTAACATTTAGGATCTACAAGGAACTCAAACACGCCGAAAGGAACAAAACAAACAGCCCCATTAAAAAGTGGGCAAAAGATGTGAATATGTTTACATCTTTAATGTATATATATATATTTTTTTTTTTTGAGTTGGAGTCTCACTCTGTCGTCCAGACTGGAGTGCAGTGGCCGCTCCCGGCCACCGCAGCCTCGGCCTGCTGGGCTCCAGCGATCCTTCCGCCTCAGCCTTCCTAGTAGCCGGAATTACAGGCATGCACCACCACACCCAGCTGATTTTTTGATTTATTGTAGAGATGAGGTCTCAGTGCCCAGGCGGGTCTCGAACCCGCGGGCTCAGGCAATTCACTCACCTCAGCCTCCCAAAGGCGCGGGATTACAGGCTGAGCCACCGAGCCCGGCTTTTAATGTATATTTTAAGTAACCATCTTTAAATGAAACCTAACCCAGCAGGAAGCATGTGTGTGTTAGGACTTTCCGTAATAAAGTGCTACAAACTAGGAGACATATGACAGAAATGTATTGTCTCACAGGCCTGGAGACTAGAAGTCCAAAATAAGGGTGTTGGCAGCATTGGTTCTTCTGAGAGCTGTCAGAAAATCTGTTTCATGCGCATCTCCTAATTCCTGATGGTGTGCTGGAGATCTCTGTCACATATTGGCTTGTAGATGCATCAACTGAGCTCTGTCTTCATTTTCACATGTCTTTCTCCTTGTATGCATGTCTCTCTCCGTTTCCAGATTTCTCTTTTTTAAGGACACCATTCCTAACACATTAGGGCCCATTCTAAGGATTTCTTCTTAACGAATTTCATCTACAACAACCCTATTTCCAATGAAGGTCACATTCTGAGGTGCTGGGGGTTTAGCATCTGCTCAATTCAGTTATCTTGAGAAGAAAGAAAGCGAAGTATCAAATACAAGTCTTCTATGACTGTGAAGACTGTACGTGTGTGGAGTCTACCAACTACCTTAGGATCCACTTGGGGGCAGTGAGCTGTTACCCTCACCTAAAGCAGAGTTTTTCGGCCTCGACCCTCTTGGTATTTGGAGTCAAATATTCATTGGAGGGAGGTCTGTCTTGTGTACTGTAGGATGTTGGACGACACTTCTGCCTTTACCTACTAAATGCCAACAGCTCCACCCCCCACCCCAGTTGTGACAACTAAAAATGTCTCCAGACATTGCAATATCCCCAGGGAGGCAAAATAGCAAACTGTTGAGAATAACTGCGTGAAGAAAAGTGACAAAATTCTCAAAAAAAAAAAAAAAAACAGTTGACTGGAGTTTAATGTGTTTTTGCTTAAGAACCAAATTAAGCACAGGATTGATTCCAAATACAAGAATTACATGTCTAGCTCATGTCTATAAAGAGAAAAGGACAAGGATTTGGCTTAGTTTTAATGGAAAAAGTTGAGAAAGTTACTTTGTTGTAAAAATTTTTTTAAATTGTCTCTATTATGTTTATACATCAATGAATCTATTTCAGTCATTTTAGAAGACAAATTTCTTATAGCTGGCATCTGTTTTGATTTGCCAATACTTATACTGAATCCATTATTCAATATTTTAATATTGACTATATGTATATGTATATATTATAACAATATGTCTAAATATAGAATTCAATGAAGAAAATATACTTACTGAAACTGAGTGTCTTCTTGTGGCTGAAAACTAGTCAACATATTTTGAAGGGGAAAGGCCAATTCAAATGAAAAAGCACCAAAAGAGTAACTGAACACCCTCTGAGGGAGTAGCAAATTGCATAACTTTGTACATATTCTATAGAACAATAGAACATAATGAACAAATCAAGTTTTAAAAAATAATATACAGTAAGATTCCTTTAAAAGTATTTTCATGAGAGTCCATGGTGGCTCATGCTTGTAATGCCAGCACTTTGGGAGGCCAAGGCAGGAGTATCTCTTGAGACCAGTACTTTGAGACCAGGCTAGGCAATAAAATGAGACTTCATTTCTGCCAAAAAAAATCAAAAAATTATCCAGGCTTGGTGATGTGCACCAATAGTCCCAGCTATTCAGGAAGCTGAGATGGAAAGATCACCT
Source organism: Carlito syrichta (assembly GCF_000164805.1). Taxonomy (NCBI): domain Eukaryota; kingdom Metazoa; phylum Chordata; class Mammalia; order Primates; family Tarsiidae; genus Carlito; species Carlito syrichta. The sequence continues at coordinate 26,861 of NW_007202530.1, read as the reverse complement.
GAGCCCAGGAAGTCAAGGATGGGATAAGCCATGATCATGCTATGGCACTTCAATCTGGGAGACAGAGTGAGACCCCAACTCAAAAAAAAAAAGAAAAAGTATTTTCATAGGGAAAAAAAACTATAATAACATACATCTTTTTTTTTCTTGAGGGATTGGATAATAGGTGTCTTTTCATTTTTATATTACATATTTCATAGTGCTTAGAGGTTTTTTTTTAGTCTATATTGCTTTCAAGATCAGAAAAAAAATTAAAACTTGGCAAGAAATATCCATAGGCAAAGAACAGTCATTACTAATCCTTCAGTGTGGTCCTGGCAGATCCAGTGCTGAGGGAAAAGGCTAGTAGAAATAGAAGAAAGTCCTCACTGCGATGTGATGCCTCCATTTAGTGCTGGAATAAAGTAGCAGTGGCCCTGGAATAAAAGGAAAAAGACATACTTAAATCCTGACCTGATTCCTAGCCAAGCATCTGAGTCACTTTCTTTCCCCAGTTGTTTTCAAACATGCCATGCTGTTTGAAAACAACTGGGGAAAGAAAGTGACTCTGATGCTTGGCTAGGAATCAGGTCAGGAAACCCTTGTCAGGAGGCAACCAAAACAAGTCAAGTCAACTTTCCTCCGTGTCAGCAACCTGAGTCACATGATAAATTAAACTGAGCCTAGCCTATCACACTAAAATCAACCACCTTACCAACTGTCAGTTGAAGTCACAGGAGGTAAACCTGAGTTTATACAGACAGAATTTATCTCTGGGTCTATGTATAAACGAGGAGAGATATTTTGCTGAACCATGTTCCAGATTGTTTCCATAACTCTACAACTAACATTATGAAATTGTATCTAGTGTCTCTTTGCTCTAGAAAAAGGGAAATTTCTCATTAAAGATTCTTTCCTGAGTCCTCTAAGTCCACTGGAATATAGAATCTTGTTACCTGCCAGGGAAAGATTTTCAAAACATATTTTCAAGCTTCTTATGTCTACAACATGCAAAAATATAGTTTTATGCTTTTAGGAGCATTTCCATCTTGGGCCTGAAGAGAAAAAGCAGTAAGAGCACCTGCTAATGTTCATAGCATATTTACACTTGCTATGAAATTCTAAGTAAATCTGGACCTCCAATAATGAGTTAAAGATCATTCAACAATGCCAGTCTTGAGTCCTTTAAATCACTAATTTGATAATTTTCACACAGCATAGAAGCCAACATGTTACTTGTTTTACAACACAACAAAGAAAAAAACAACCCCCCCCCAAAAAAAAACCCTGAATCTATTGCAGTTGGTACACATGTCAAGTTATTTCTAATGAAAATATGCATGGTTGCAGAAAATCAAAAACTTTAACATAGCCAGAAAATATCACTAACTAAAATGCTCAGGGGAAAAAAGTTTTAAAGGTAAATCTTCCCATTATCTCCTCCAAAGAAAAAACTTTAAATATTATTTTATTTAAAGAAATAACATCTGCATCAAACAGTGTTCTAAATTCTTAAAAATACTACTTACTTGATAGTGGTAATAGACCCAATGAGAGAGATATTATTAATATCTACATTTAACAAATCAGAAAAATTAAATCTCAGAAAGATTTAGTTATTAACAAAAGTAAACACAGTCTTCCTGGGCTAAGAATTTTTTTAAAATGATAGAATTTATCTAAATATTGTTATTTGAGTTTCTATAGAAACAGGTCCTAAGATAAGGGTTTAAGTATTTATTAGATAGGTACTGGGAACACCAAGCAAAGGATAGAAAAGAGATACAGGGCAACCCTTTCAGGTCTCTTCCCACTGTGGGAGTTTTTCTTTCCTCTCAATAAATACTGCCTTAAAAAAAAAGAGAGAGACACAAAGAAAAGAAGGAAGTTAATAAGAGTGCATTATTAAGCCAACAACTACAGTAGTTCCCTGGAATTTAATTCTGCCAGGAAATTCTGGGAAATGTACTAAAATATATGTTTCAGAATTATCGCACCCTAGAGGCAGGGGATCTAAAATAGTTGTACACCAACTCCCAGGAGTCGTCGATTGAGGACTGCTTCCAGAGTATAAGTTAGTATATTCCTGGCAATTCCAGTCCATCATGCCCAAAGGGAAAGCTGCTTTTTATGATTCTACAAGAAGCCCTTATGCACAGAGAGGCAGACACTAACAGTTTAGGAGTCCACCAGAATACATTGAAATGGTTAAAATCCAAAAAACATGAATAGGACATTGATGATACCTCCAAAAGTTCACCCCTTGCATTATGCCTCATGTTAAATGCATTTTAGCCAATAAATGTTCTACAATGTAGTGATCATTCACAAATTCTAAACACATGAGCTTAATAAAATTAGGAAGGTTAATGGGGTAAACTACAAGCCCAGTGATGTAATTGATCATGATTTTGGTCATCTCTCTTTCTCCACTTTGGTTGTTACTTCTACTGATCTAGATTGTTTGCCTGGTAGGGTAACCCAAAACTATTCCTGAAGGGTCTGAGCCCATGGTTATTACTCCCTCCCTATCAGGCTGCTCTTCAAAAGCTTATTTTCAGCTAACTGGACATAAAAGTATCAAGCAGAGTCCTAGCAGAACTTCTGGTTTTTAGAAATACCCTCACCCTCACCCTTGTGACTTCCCTATCTCCTTTTGATAATCAGGTAAATTACCCAGCAATCTCTGGACAGCTGGCATGGGGATCCAAAGTGACTAGGTAGTAGCTAAGTCTTAGTTCAGTGAAATTTTATTGTGTACTCAAGTAGAAACATCTTCCACTTGACATTAGAATGTCTAGACTGACAGAGCCCAAAGTTGCAGTGACAGAAGCCTAGTTGCCCAAGTGCATTACTAGGAGTAATGGGTACTCCTCTGTTTTCCCTTTCATTCCTGACTTCATGCATTTTGGCTTTAGTCCAAGCTATCTTCAAGGATAACACCCAGTATGCTCCCAAAGGGTGAGGTAGACAGTGGGGATTTTCTAATTCAGCAAAGATTAAGTGTTTTAGCACTGTCCTTGTTAAGAATTGCTGGTATGTGGTGATAATAAAAAGGAGACCACTTCTTAGTCAAGTTTATCATTGTTTTTAAATTCTCTATGGACAGTAGATCTCCTTACTGCTAGTACTTGGTGGGCCATGCCCACTGTCACTCCTTGGTATGCCAATAATAGCACCCTTACCCCACAGACGTTATCTTTTTTTTTTTGAGTTGGAGTCTCACTCTGTCACCCAGACTGGAGTTCTGTGGCCGCTCCCGGCCACTGCAGCCTCAACCTGCTGGGCGCTGGTGATCCTTCCGCCTCAGCCTTCCAAGTAGCTGGAACTACAGATGCGCACTACCACGCCCGGCTAATTTTTTTTGATTTAATGTTATCTTTAAACTGACTTTTTAGCTGTGCCTCTAAGGGGCTATTCCAAAGTTCTGTGGTCTCACAAAACCTGAGAGATGCAATATGTAGTGATAAGAAGCCCAGTGACCCCACGTCTTTTTCACAATGTGGATCCTTTGGCCTGAGGCTACATCATGTGAGATTCTATAATAACAAACTAGATACCCTTTGAGCCTTCAGAGAGCAGTGCTGGCCTATGTACTTCAGTTATGCCCACAACCAGAATATGTATCACATCTAGAAAACACAAACTGCTACCACTTCCAGGGTGGAAGGGGTACAATGTGATCAATCTGTACGTAGCTGGTTGGTCTGGAGAAGTAGAGTTGCACAGAGGTTTCAGCTTTGGTGATAGCTAGATCAGTCATGAAGAGAAGTATCCCATTCTATTGTTTGTATACATAACCTCCATGCCTTAATACTCAGCCAAGGTGACCCTTGCACCTCTGCCTCATTTATTGTAGGCCATCATTTTCCTCCACACTTCTAGAAGTAACCCCAGCCATGTATTAGAACCAGATTCTTGTGTCCTTATCAGAATAGGAAATACAGAAATGAGAGACTGATCCCACTTTAATAAACTCTCCCTGATAAATTACACCACCATAATTCCCCCACCCAGCATTAATTACCCTAAGTTTCCATTGACACGTATTAGTCAGATCTTGTAGCTCTGTTGGCAATTAATTTCCCAGTTTTTTCCATAAAGAAGAAATAATACTTCCCTTTGATGCCAAGATAAGACTTGACATTAAGTCGTAACTTAGAAACCTTAAAGGGAAAAAAAGAAAAAACAAATACTGAGGAGGAAAAACATGTGGTAAGAGGCATCTGAGCCACATAAGGTCTCTGAAACTTCTTCTCTAGACAAGAAGTGCCTTTTAGGCTGTAGCAAGGGGAAGGGAGATATTTTTATAGACCCAGAACATTCAGGGAAATCTGGGAATCAAGGTTTTTAATTAGACACATCTATATAGAGGATCTGCTTCCAGTTTTAATACCTCACTCCCTCTCTATCAGTGGCCTTGACTGTAGACTAGGAAAATAGCCAAGGTTGGGAATAAAACCTCCTCTGTATTTCTGCTGTTCTTATACTTAGGTCATAAATCTAGTTTTTATTCCAAAATCTAGTTTTCTCTCCAATTGCAAGAGATAAGAATCCCTTTGAATGCTCTCATGGAGGCTTTCTAGAGTGCCCAACATGTCCTAAATATTTAGTAGACAAACTTTTGCCTGTAATTTGCTTCAGCATATTGATGGTACTTAATGTCAATTGCACAGGTATTTAGTTATCTTGACAACTGTGCCTTTCAAATGTTAGATATATCACATAAGCAAGTGAACTTATTTCCATCTGTATTACCTTTCAGGAACCATCTCAGCAACATACAAGTAAGATCCTTGGTAATCATGATGCTTCAGCATGCCAGCAGATATCACCATCAACAATGGGGTACTAGTTGTCTTCTGAATGGAAAAAATAATACAATTCCAGAATCCTATCCTACAGATCTAATCCCTAGGACAACTTTTATTACTAACTTCTTTACAAGCAAAAATGAAACAAGAATTTGAGTGCAAGCAGCAAAATTTTGAGATAAAGGGAATATCAGTAGGGTAATGGGACAGTGATATAAGGAAGATGTAATTAGTTGGTGTCTTAGACAGTTCAGGCTGCTATAATAAGATACAGACTGGTGGGCTAAAGGTGTCAACACATTCTACGTTTAGTGAGGACCCTCTTTCTGTATTGCAGATGGCCATCTTTTTGTTATTCCTCATAAGGCAGACAGAAAAAGGAAGCAAACTCTCTTGTCTCTCTTCTTATAAGAGCACTAATCCCACCATGAGGGCTCCACCTTTTTTACCTACTTACTTTCCAAAAGCTTCATCTCTAAATATATTAGGATTTAGGGTTTCAACATGATGAATTGGAGGGAGTGGGACACAAACATTCAGTCCACAGCAGTTGGAATCCTCAGGAAGTAGACTCTGAGATGGAGAGGAGCGACTGAATGTTTATTAGGAAGTGCCCTTGGTGCCTACATCTGTATAGGAAGCAGGATTGGGCAGAGGGAGACATGGGGTTGCAATAGTCTTAAGGTGAAGATGCAGCCAAGCCTAAAGATAACTCTGAAACTGAATTAACTCCTCAAATCTATTACAAATTGCGTGGGGAGGATCAAGTCTTATCTCTGAGTCAATCAGTCTTTAGAAGCAGGCTACACCATGACGGGTTGTGTTTATGAGGGAGAAGCCTATCTCCAGAAAAGGTAATCCTTGAAGAGGACTTGTATTTAAGAGTTATCTAAGGGCAGTTCTCCCTGCAGCTGTGATGATAGTCTTTCATTTCTAAAGGAGCATCTTAGTGGCACATCTCAGCCTCTAACACTAAAAGGAAAGCAACTCTGACTGGATACTTTTTATATTTGCTACCAGTGACTGAAACTTAACTCCAGGAAATAATGTAAAAAAGCTGCCTTGAGATTATTTCACCCTTGGGACACAGTCACTGACACAGAAGCTTCCATTCAAGAGGCTGTCTCTTCACATCAGTTATTTCCTTTGTTGTGCAGAAATTTTTAGTTTGTTGCAATCCTATTTGATTAGTTTTGCTTTTATGGCTTGCACTTTGGGAGTCACAGCCAGAAAATCTTTGCCTACACCAATATCATAAAATTTTCTTATATTTAAGTCTTTAATCCACTTTGAGTTGAATTTTTTTATCTGAGGTGAGATAGGGGTTTAATTTCACTCATTTGCCTATGACTATCTGGTTGTCCCAACACCATTTATTGAAGGTACTGTTTTTTCCACATTGTATGTTCTTGGCAACTTTGCCAAAGATCAGTTGATCATAGATGCATGGATTTATTTCTGAGTTCTGTATTCCGTTCCATTGGCCTATGTGTCTGTTTTTGATTACTATACTTTTGTAGTATATTTCTAAGTCAAATAATGTGAGACCTCCAGCTTTGTTCTTTTTACTAAAGATTGCTTCACTATTCAGGGTCTTTTGTGGTTCCTTACAAATTTTAGGATTGTTTTTCTATTTCTGTGAAAAACATATCATTGGAAGTTTGATAGGAATTGTATTGGATCTATAGATCACTTTAAGTAGAATGGACATTTTAACAATATTAATTTTTCCAGTCCATAAACACAAGAAATCTTTTCATTTATCTGTGCCTTCTTTAGTTTCTTTCATCAATACTTCATAGTTTTCCGTGTACAGATTATCACTCCCTTGGTGAAATTCATTCTGAAGTATTTTATTTAATTTTGCTGTTGTAAATAGAATTGTTTTCTTTATTTCTTTTTTGGATAGTTCATTGTTAGTGTATAAAAACATTGTTGATTTTTGTATATTTATTTTGTATCCTGCAACTTTATTAATTCACTTATTAGTTCTGTTTTTTGATAGGGCCTTGGAGGTTTTCTATATATAACATCAAGTTGTCCGCAAATAGGGACAATTTAACTTCCGACTTGCATTATTTTATTTCTTTTTCTTGCCTTGTTTCTCTGACTAGAACTTCCAGGACTATGTTGAATAGAAGTGGTAAAAGTGAGTATCCTTCTCTAGTTTTTAACTTTTAAAAATTGACTGTGATGTTAGCTGTCAACTTGTCATATATGGCATTTATTATTTTGCAGTACATTCCTTCTATACCTCATCTGTTGAGAGTTTTTATAATAAAATGATGCTGAATTTTGCCAAATGTTTTTTTCTGAGTCCATTGAGATAATCATGTGATTTTTATTCTTTATTTTGTTAATGTGCTTTATCACATTAATTAATTTTCATGTTGCCTCTCAAGGATAAATCTTACTTGATAATGGTAACTGATACTTTAAATGTGCCGTAGAATTTAGTTCACTAGTATTTTACTGAGGATTTTTGAATTTATTTTTATCAGGAATATTGGCCTGTAGTTTTCTTAAATGTTCCCTCTCTCTCCAAATTTTTGGAAGAGTTTGAGGAGAATTGGTATAAGTTCTTATTTAAATGCTTGATAGAATTCACCAATAAAGCCATCAAGTCTTGGACTTTCTTTTGTTTTTATTAGTAATTTCATCTGCTTACTCATTATTGGCCTATTCAAATTTTCTATTTCTTCGTGATCCAATCTTGGTAGATTGCATGTTTCTAGTGTAAAGGGTTAATATGAACAACTTAAAGAAACTCAAACAACTCAAGAGGAAAAAAGAAGCAAATAATCTATTTTAAAATTGGACAAAGGACCCGAATAGACATTTCTCCAAAGAAGACATATTAACGGCCAATGAGCATATTAAAAATTGGTAAACATCAGTAATCATTGGAGAAATGCAAATTAAAACCACAATGAGATCATCTCATATTTATTAAAATGATTGCTATCAAAAAGATGAACTATAACAAGAGTGTGTGAGGATAAGAAAAAAAAGGAACCTAGTACATTGTTGGTGCAAGTGTAGATTAATACAACTATTATGGAAAAATGTTTGGAGGCTCCTCAGAAGATTAAAAATACAACAACAATGTGATCCAGAAATTCCACTACTGGGTGCAAATCCAAAGAAAATAAAGTCAATACATCAAAGAGACATCTTTACTCCTATGTTTATTGCAGCATTATTTATAATAGCCATAATAGAGAAACAATTTAAGTGCCCATCAGCGAATAAATGGATGAAGAAAATGGTATACACACACACAGAGACACACACACAATAGAATATTATTTGACTATAAAAAAGAATGATATCTCTTATTTGCAGCAGCATGGATAAACTTGGAGAACATTATGCTAAGTGAAATTAGCCAGAAACAGAAAGACTGATACCACATGATGTCATTTATATGTGGGATCTAAAAAAGTTGTACTCATAAAAATAGAGTAGAATAGTGGTTACTATGACCTGGGGATAGGAGAAGAGAAAATGGGAAGACATTGGTCAAAAAGTATAAAGTTTTAGTTTCAGTTGTATGTGGAAATAAAAGGAATATATTTTGATGATGATCATAATAATACACTGTGTACCTGAAAATTTCTAAGAAAATAATCTTACTGGGAAAAGGTCAATGCAGAAATAGTGTGATATGATATTAATTAATTATTGTGAATTGGGAGAGTGTGATAATGTGTGGGGTTTTTTTAAGTCCTTACCCCTATGTTCATTAGTGACACATACTAAAATAAATGAAATTTAAAAGTAGATTTTAAATGTTCTCACCACAAAAAAAATAATAATAATGTGTGAGGTGATAGGTCTGTTAATTGGTTTGATTTAATCATTTCATGATGTAGACATATATCAAATATCACATTTACCCCATAAAAACATACAAAAGTAAATAAATCAAATAAAAACAAATACTTCGCGACACAAAATAAACTCTCAAAGACTTTGACTGAGAGCCCTCCTGGAGTTAGGAGGTATTAATTCCCCAGCAATGGTACCACTGGCTTATCACACTCATTGGAAAGTTGATTTTTATAGTTCTTTCAGGCACAGAAATATTGGTGGAAGTGAGCTGAGCACACTCAGGTGGTTATGCCATAGGATGGGGTGGGCATTGACAGTGTCTGTTTTAGTTACACACAAATATCAAAAGCAAATCAAGTCAGTTTTTATTTTTGATTTGGCTGTATTTTACTTTTTTAATACAAATGTACTATTATCAGAGGCAGAGATAAATCAATCTTTATCAGATGTAGCAATTAAAATGAATAAAAATATTGATCAACCCAGGAGCCTCTCATGAGCATTTGAAAGGCTGTATTAAAAGTTAACCTCAATCAAATGAAAGTATATTTAATGATTGAGGCACTGCTGGGATTTTGAAATGGATAAAAACTTAAAAATAGTGGCTGGCCTCAGTGGCTCAACCTGTATTCTCAGCACTTTGGGAGGCCAAGGTGAGTGGATTGCCTGAACCCACGGATTCAAACCCTATCTGGGCAGCTTGGCAGGACCTTGTCTCTACAATAGCCAGGCATGGTAGCTGCGTACCTGTAGTTCCGGCTAGCTGGAATGTAGAGGTGGAAGGATCATTGAAGTCCAGCAGGTCAACCCTGGGGTGGCCAGGAGCGTTCCACTGCACTCCAACCTCTCACTCTCCAGCAACAGAGTGAGATTCTAACTAAAAAAAACCAAAAAACTTAAAAATAAAATGCTGATTTTTTTTCTGTTGTTTAACAAGACTAGGGGTGTGGTCGGATTTTTATTGAAAAGGGATTATTTCTCTTAAGCATTTTTTTTCTTCGAAAGTTTGGTTTTAGTTAATCAAGTTTCATTTTGTCTTTATAAGAGTATTTCAAGTAATATCCAATTCTTTTCTGTCAAACTTTTGGGATAGAGGAGACAGACAATGTCTATAAGGAATTCCACACAAAATATTGACTATGGGAGTAAAAGTATACTTACTATGCCCTCTAGCTTACCTTCCCTAAGCCACTAAATCAGAGTTATCTAAAGCTACATTTGTAGGGCTTTTCTGTTCTAACTTTCTTCAAAGGACAGTAAGTATTCGACATCAGCTTCCCCTTTTGCAATGCAAGTTGCAAGGCTATCTTATTAATGGATGCTGGAGTTGAGACTTCATTATAGGAAGTCCTGAGAGAAAGATGGCCTTGGAACAGGGCCAACAAGTATCCTTTCCTTCTCTCTGCTTATATTCTTACTGAACCTCTACTTTTTTTTGCCTCCTTTGCCATCCCATAAAAGCGAAATACTGAATTTCAGTAGACCAGAGGAAAGGAGATGCTTCTATTTCTATCACCTCATTACAGAATATTTGCCCTACTACCCCTAAGACAATAACAACACTTTATTCCTACCATGTGGATGAGTCTCTATTTGATCTATATTTATTTGACACAGTGGAATAAGAATTGGGTTCAGGGTTATTTTCTTGGTTCTTATTCTAAGAACCAAGTTCAGTGAAATGGAGAAAACAATGTCCTAGCGTTTCAGTTTCCCAACATAAACAGCAAAGAAAATTTAAACAAGATGATCTCTTAAGTCTAAATGTGTGTTAATCCAAGGAAGATAATGTGGGAACTTTAACTTGAAACCAGAGATCTGACAGTCTAAAAAGGGGTCTCTTGGTAAAGCCCTTCCTATTCTTCATAGCCTCACTCACACAACGCTAGCTCTCCCTACTGCTGGCTCTGTCTCTATGTCGTAAACCTCTCTGCACTTGGTCACTTGTTTAGTACATAGCACTACTTCCAACAAATCTATGGTGTATGCTTCTTTTTTGTTTTGTTTTTTTGAGTTGGAGTCTCATTCTGTCGCCCAGACTGGAGTGCAGTGGCCGCTCCCAGACACCGCAGCCTCGACCTGCTGGGCTCCGGCGATCCTTCCACCTCAGCCTTCCAAGTAGCCAGAATTACAGGCATGTGCTACCACGCCAGGCTGATTTTTTGATTTATTGTAGAGATGAGGTCTCGCTGCCCAGGGGTGTCTCGAACCCGCGGGCTCAGGCAATCCACTCACTTCAGCCTCCCAAAGGCATGGGATTACAGGCTGAGCCACCGAGCCTGGCTGGTGTATGCTTCTTGATGATACTTTTACCACTCCCAAGCTGTCTCATATGTAAAAGCAGGTTTTTCTGAATGGTGCAAGTTTAACTCACTGAGAGTAGGGGCATCTCTAGTCCACAAGTAGCAGTGAGTTGGATATTGTACAAGATGTTTTTCACCTGTCTGGTTATGTTTGCTCATCTATAAAATGAAGGACTTTAACTAGAGTTTTTCAGAACACATTGTAGCTTCATATTCCTAATCTGATGCCATGTGTAAGTACACAAGTTCATGCACACACTTTGTTAAGAAAGTGCGATTAAATCAAGGTGAGGGCGTCAGAAGCACAGATATAAAGAACAATGATAATCTCTTCAGGTACATGATTTTACAGAACTTGCCTAGCAATGAAATGTTTGTCTACCTTATTATTAAACATTCCTAGAGAAAATGTTGCTGCAACATTATTCCAGTAACAGGAGACCCTTGTTGCCAAAAAGTTCTAATCCTCTTCAATTGGAGTTATTTCTTCTCAGAATAGGATACTGTTGGGAGTTCAAAAAAAGGAACAAGCAGATTATAACTCAAGAGTTTGAAATATCTCTTCAGGGTTAGCTATTGTCCTCAACAATGTCACCTCCCTTCACTTCTTCATTTTCCACACCTGAGGGCCATGGCAATGTCCAAGAGGGATGCAGTTAAGAAGTTCTAATTGGCTCTTTTCCTGTAACAACACCCAAACGTAAACAGCAATTGACTTTTTGAGAGGTTATTGGTGTGATACTGAAAGTTCCAAGTCGCAGGATGAGAAGGTGTAAGATTCATTGATTTAAACGCACAGCTAGCATTTACTAAGTTCTGTAAAATATAGCAGGCAGCCATCTCTGCCTTGGGTGTTGACAGGAACCTAAATCAGACAGACAAGTGAGACCCAGAAATCTAATGAGACCAAGTGACAAATGCAGGATACTGAAATGAAGCTTAGCATCCAATACTGACTTCAAAAACAAAAAGTAACCCAGAAAAGCCTTCCCTGATGATGCAGGAAGGCATCTGAGATTGTAAATAAGGGATTCGTTTCCAAATGACATCTTCTTCACTGCAGAAACAATATATGCATTCACATAACCTTTGCAGACAGGGCCTTTCTTCCAAACTTCTCAGTCCCAAGCTTTGGAGTGACTGTCCCAGGCCAATCTTGAGTACTACTGAGGTCTCCCACAATAAGTGACTTTGTGTGTATTGTTGGAAAAGGGTAGGAGAAAAGAACAGAAATTGTTGTGGGTTTTTTGGACTGTTTCCTTCTTACTATTGTTCCTTTAAAAACAATTTAATGGAGATAGAAGAACATCGTCTAAAAATTATCCTTTACCGTGTATACATGCTGCTTTTATAGATAATCCTTCCCTGTATTCTAACTTGGGATCTGTCTGTTTCCTCATGGTAGACTGAATGTATGAGTGGTCGAAACGGCCTCCCAGAATCACATTCTTTGCAATGCAGCTCACAACCCCACCACTACCTTGCATCTGGACTGGCCTTTTGATTCTTCTTTTACTTTTTTTTTTTTGTCAGTAGAATATGATAGAAAATAGCTTTGCGTCAGTTCTAAGAATTTGCCTCAAGAAGTTTCGTCCACTTCTATATCACTATCTTGGAACCTCACATGTGATCGAGGCCGGGAGGACCAGTTGAAAGAGGAAAACCCACATGGCAGGGCTTCAGGGTGTCTCAACTGCCCAACCAAGGCCCTGCTAGACTTGCCATTCTCCTGTCAAGCTGCCAACCAACAACCAGTGAATGAGTAAGCTCAACATAGATCAGTTAAGCTTGGCCCCAGCAAGGAAGACCACCCATTGGACTCTCAGACTCTTGAATTAAGTAAACATTTATTGTTGTATGTTATTGAGGTTTTCTGGTTATTTGCTAAGCAGTATTAGTATGGTAATAACTAACGGACACACCAACCTTCTAAGTTTATTCATATGGAATATATCTTAATTCAGTCATATGCCACAGAACAATGTCTTGGATAACAACAGACTGCATATACGACAATAGTCCTGTAAGATTATAATGGAACTGAAAAATCCCTACTGCCCAGTGACTTTGTAGCTATTGTAGCATCATAACACAACACATGAGTCCCAAGTTTGTGATGATGCTGGTATGAATGAACCTACTATGCTGTTGCATAAGAGTCCAGCACATACAATCATGGACAGTGCATAATACTTGATAATGATATTGACATCTATGTTGCTAGTTTATATACTGTACTTTTCATCATTATACTCCTTCTAGCTATTAAAAAATAGGTTAGTTGAAAAAACAGCCTCAGGCAGGTCCTTCAGGAGGTATTCCAGAAAAAGGCATTGCTATCATAGGAGATGACAGCTCCTTGCGTGTTATTGCCCCTGAAGACCCTCCCATGGGACAAGATGTAGAGGTGGAAGACAGTGATATCAATGATCCTGGCCCTATGTAGGCCTTGGCTAATGTGTGTTTGCATCTTAGTTTTACTAAAAGAGTTTTAAAATAAAATTGAAAATTTTTCTAACAGAAAAGAGCACGTAGAATAAGGATATAAAGAAAGAAAATATTTTTGCCTAGCTGTACAATGTGTTCATGTTTTAAACTAATTGGTATCACCAAAGAATCAAAGAGTTTTTAAAAATTAAAGTTATATAATAAAAAGCTAAGATTAATTTACTATTCAAGAAAGTATGTTTTATAAATGTAATGTAGCCTAAGTGTACAGTGTTTGCAAAGTCTCCAGTAGTGTGCAGTGATGCCCTACACCTTTATATTCACTCACCACTCACTCACTGACTCACCCAGAGCCACCAGCAGTCCTGCAAGCTCTGTTCGTAAGTACCCTCTACTGGTATACCATTTTTTAAAATTGTGTATGATATAAGTTGACTGTACCCTATGCTTGGATAAGTTTAGATGCACAAATGCTTCCCATTGTGTTCCAGTTGCCTACAGTATTCAGTACAGTATTAAGCTGTACAGTTTTGTAGCCTAAGAGCAATAGGCTATACCATATAGCTTGGGAGTGTAGTAGGCTAGACCATTTAGTGCCGGGGACAAGCTCCAGCCAGGTTCAGGGTACCCCAAAGGTGGAGACGGCGTAGGCAATTGGGGGGAAGAAGAGAGAGAAAGAAAGAGACTGGATTCCAGTCTAGTGCAGAAGCGATGTGTGTTATTGGGAATTACAACGGGTTTTTTATACACAAAGTCAGATGTGGGGAGGGGCGTCCCCCACCCACCAGAAACCTTAATCCATGAAAACTTAATCAATGATTGCCTTTAAACCCTTTTCATATGATAATCTTAAAATCCCATAACAAAGGATAGCCTAATCTGTGACTGACATATTCTATAAACCTTTTTCATCCTAAGCTAATTGATTTATACCAAGTTAAACAATTCTGTAGAAGCTTAATTATTTATTTTACAAACGAAAGTGGCCCATCCCAGAATGTTTGGAATGTGGCCCAGTTCAAAGTTCACAGTGGGCTACCTGCAAGTAACCCAGCCACATTATTTCAACAAAATGGCTGTCTTCTAAAACTATATTCTACAATTTACACCTTCAATAAATCCTAAGATCATGACCCAGAAGCCTGTGACCAATACTAAGGCTCTTAGATGTAACACGAGTTTGAATGATAAGTTGTGTGAAAGCCAAAACTGCAGTTTGCGGAAGAATGGGAGCAATGAGCTTCTGAAGTTAGTTTGTGTTCATCCTGGTCTCAGAGTTTTTATGTTTTGAGCTCACAGGAGCTTAATCTGGTTAGTGCTGAGTAGAAAGGGGGAGGAAATGGGGTCAAATATCTCCCGAACGCATCCTAGTGGTCTCGGGATCAACGGCCCTTCCTGATCCCTAACACTCAGTGGGCCTCCATGGCTGGCTCCCAACAATTTAGGTTTGTGACAGTACTCTTGCAGACTTTCACACAATGAAGAAATTGCCTACTAATGCATTTCTCAGAACTTATTTCCATCATTAGGTGACGCAGGATATATATGATGGATGGATTCATTAATCAATAATTGAGTGAATGAATGAATAAATGAAAAGTTGGATGTAATGTTTAAATAGATTCTACATCATTAAATACAGAAGAATGATGAATTATCATCTTATGTTTTCCTAACCAGAAATTCTTCCTCTGCTCCGGCCCATCTTAGACTACTGAGTCATTGTGTAGGCCATGTACTGCTTTCACTGGGACAGCTGAATCCGCTCCATTTCTGAGCCAAGGTCATGCAAGCAAAGCAACAGGACAAAATAAAAAAATATGGTGCAAAGCTGAAGAGTGGCTGCCCCTTACAGAGCCTGACATGGCAGTGAGATTAGTAGTGGTTGTTCACTGATGCTGCTGCCAAGAGTGGAGAGTTAAAAATGAGGAAACAAGTATGCATTGGAATGAGAGAGAGGGAAAAAAGGAAACTCTTCTTTCCTCTCCCAGTATATACAAGGGGAGACCTCCCCCACAAAAAAATGAAATTTTTTTGGGAGGGTAGGCCCCTTGTAGTGCAGGCTTCCCCCACTAGTAAATGTTCTTCTAGAGACCCATGTGCATCAGTGTACCAGCTAGCATTGTTGTGAGAAGCTGCATTTAGCGTCAGTGAATTTTTTTTATTTTCTGGAGATTCTTCAATGTGCTTGCCCATTTCATGATGGGTGATTTACATGAACAACTTGCCCACAGCACTTTGAGTGTACAGCTGTTTTTGACCAACGCAGCAAAATCCCCATGCCTCACCCTCCCTATTCACCCAGTTTCACCCTGAACAACTTTCTTTTAGTTTCCCAATGAAAAAAGTCCTAAATAGAAAATGTTTTGCTGATGTGGAAGAGGTAACATAAAAAATGTCAAAAGCACTAAAAGGCATCAAAATTGATAAGTTCAAAAACTGTTTTTGAGCAGTGGGAAAAGCATCTTAGGTGTATTGCATCAAACGGAGAGTACTTTGAAGGTGACTAAAGTTTAAACATGCAAGAATAAATACACACTTTTTGGTTCCAGGTTCTTGCTATTGTGAACAATGCTGCGATAAGCATACGTGTGCAGGTATCTTTTTGATAGAATGATTTTAGTTCTTCAGGGTATATTCCCAGTAGGGGGATTGCAGGGTCATATGGCTGATATTTAGAGCTTTTAGGAATCGCCACACTGTTTTCCACAGAGGTTGCACTAGTTTGCACTCCCACCAACAGTGTATGAGTGTTCCCTTTTCACCACACCCTCTCTAGCAACTGTTATTTTTTTAGTTATTGATAATTACCATTCTGTCTGGAGTTAGGTGGTATCTCAATGTGGTTTTGATTTGCATCTTCTTGATGATTAGTGAGTTTGAACATTTCTTCATGTGTCTGTTGGCTGCTCGGATGTCTTCCTTTGAAACTGTCTGTTCATATCTTTTGCCCACTTTA
Organism: Carlito syrichta; assembly: GCF_000164805.1. NCBI lineage: Eukaryota > Metazoa > Chordata > Mammalia > Primates > Tarsiidae > Carlito > Carlito syrichta. Next base: position 10,524 of record NW_007202530.1, on the reverse strand, counting down.
TAATGGGGTTGTTTGTTTTTTTTCTTTTCAGCACGTTTGAGTTTCTTGTAGATCCAAGATGTTAAGCCTTTGTCAGACCCAGAGTTGGCAAATACTTTTTCCCAGTCTGTGGATCATGCTGTCCATAAAAAGAGGACTGGATTTTAAAAATGTGGTACATATACACAATGGAATACTACGCAGCCACAAAAAAGAACAAAATCATGAATTTTGCAGCAACCTAGATGGAGCCAGTCTATAATACTGAGTGAACTCTCACAGAAACAAAGAACTGAGTATCACATGTTCTCACTCATATAGTGGACCTTGAACATCTATCGTAATACCATAAGAAAAGGATTGACAGTGGTGGGAAACTATGGTGGGGGGAGGAAGGAGAAGGGAGGTGGGATTAACGGTAGTCAATATCTGACTGGGGATGGGGAGATACACCTTATCAACAAGGGTGCCTGAAGGAAACATATTTGTATACCTAACCCTTAACTGTACCCCACAATATCAAAATAAAAAAATATTGATTAATTAAAAAAAGAAGGCGATTAAAAAATTTTTTTAAAAATACACACTTTTTATAAATAAATTCCGAATTTTTTGTAGTCCTCCTTCATATGTGGTCTTTGTGTGTGTGTGCGTATGTGTGTGTGTGTGTGTGTGTGTCTGTGTGTGTGTGTGTGTGTGTGTGTGTCTGTGTGTGTGTGTGTGTGTGTGTGTCTGTGTGTGTGTGTGTACTGGGAGACAAACAGGGCCAATTTTTAGAGGAACTATGTGGCCACAAAAGAAAGTTTGCTAAAAAAAAAAATAAGGAAGAATTGTGATAAGACTAGATTACATGGCACAGCCATAACCTTTTGTTCTATAGTACTACAAGTGTAAGGGGCTGGGGCTTTATTCTCAGAGCAAGGTATATGGTGCCAGTGAGGCAAAATGAACGTAAGGCAGTCAAAAATAGAAAGTATCTGGACAGAGGCTAAATTGGTTATATTATTCTGAGCTCAACAAGTATTCAACAAGCATAGACTCATAAAAAATATTTTCCCCTTGGGATCTTAGAGTTATAGTGCATTTTCTTGTTTTTTAAACTCTGGAGTTGGTGAGACCTACAAACCAATATTTACAAGGGATCACACTTCACACTCCATAACTTTTCAGACTAGCAGAGACGTGGGGGGGCATCTTTTATTCTCCCATCCTAACACAATAACTGATGTAATAGTCTGAGCCCACAGCTGCATTTTGGCTCACATTTCTTTCTGTCACAGCCTGGGGATTCAAGCTTCTTTCCTCCCTCCTGCCTGCCTGCTTCAAATCATCCCCCATAAGCTAACTGCAAATATCTACATTCCTTTATACTTTTTTCAATAGGAGGTGCATTGCTGACTCACGGGATTCCTTGTGTTACTTCATTCATAAGTTGGAAGCAAAGGCTTCCTCTTTGCTCTCACTGGCTTCTCAACAAGATGGCCAAATCTTGTTTCAGGGTCCCTCTCCCATGGCTGCTTCCACACTTTGCTTTCATGCCTCCATTTTATAGTCTCCAAAAGAGCTTCATCAGATTTAAGGTATGCTATGTCACTCAGTGAACCAAACAAAAGCAGAATACAACTCACATTGACGTTTATGGCATTTTGTACTTAATGACTCTTAGACTACACTTCCTAAATTACTCTCATAAAAAAACTGAATTTGAAAAGTCATTTTTCTCAACTGTCACTAATACGCTCCTCTCATTTTGCTCTGTTGCACAATTGAGCATGACAGATTTAGCCAGTTTTGATACATTAATTTTTTTTTTTTTTACTTCTGCTTTGCAATGTACAAAATTTTTTTTTCACCTGGGCCAAACTAAATTTCCAACTGCCTTTCACAGTCAGATTTTTAAAATGTATCCTCCCAGTGGTTTTTGTCCTTTGTGCAGAGAAGCAGACAGTGGTTCCAGAGTTTGCAAGAGAGAGTTGACCTTTGGATACTTGATCTGCCTTGTGAACAAGGAAGAACAATTTGTTCTTTTTGCCTAAAAATGGGACAAACAGCCCCATTAAACAATGGGCAAAAGACATGAATAGACACTTCTCAAAAGAAGGCAAATGAACAGTCAACAGACACATAAAAAAATGCTCAGTCTCACTAATTATCATAGAAATGCAAATCAAAACTACATTGAGATGCCATCTAACTCCAGTAATAATGGCCATCATTAATAAAACAAAGAACAACAGATACTGGTGCGGGTACAGAGAAAAAGAGAATGCTTCTACACTGTTAGTGGAAATGCAAACTAGTGCAACCTCTATGAAAAACAGCGTGGCGATTCCTAAAAGAACTATGATCCGGCAATCTTCTTTTGGCAATAGAGTATGGAAGAACTTAAAACAGTCTACAATAAAGATACCTGCAAAATACATGTTTATTGCAGAATTATTCACAATAGTAAAAACATGGAATCAGCTATGCTGCCTATCAAAACTGGACTGGATCCAAAAAAAATGTTGTACGATAGAATATTGCACAGCCATAAAGGACAAACATACGGACTTCGCAGCAACAGGTATTGATCTAGAGTCTATCATATTCAGTGATTTATCACAGAAACAAAGAACTGAGTACCATATGTTCTCACTCAGAAGCAGACCCTGAACATTTACCACAATACTATAAGAAAGGGATTGGAAGGAACCAGAAACTGCCAAGGGAGGGCAGGGGAAACACTTAACATTAATAAGGATACCTGATCTTAAACTAGGCAAAGTGGGAACTAAAGATAGGTCCAAACTTCACCTGAACAATGACCACTTGTGTGCCTAATCCTGAATTGTACCCAACATCTTTAAAATAAAATAAATTTTTAAAAATATGGAGACTGGATATATGTCTGATGTCAAGCAATGCTAAGCTGCAGTTAAACAAGAGCAGTACACTTGTGTGGATATAGAATTGGGGCTTTGAGAATGCTAATATTTTATCTATTTTTTACTTAGTGCCAGGGACATCTGAATAAGTATTAGCTTATTAATACGGCCCATGTAATAACTTTGCTCTGGGAGTCCTTTTATCTATAAGCCTCAGGCATTTTTGTTAAGTCATTCAACACCAACAGGACTGATTGGGCAAAGAAGCTGGGACTTATAAGCCAAAGTACCCGTTTTATAAAAGGCTTATTCTAAGTGCCCTTGTAAAATATGGACTTCACTTAAGACACTGGTTATCTAAAAATGAAAAATATATATTATATAAAAAGAAAAATTTTTATTTCAGAAGGTGGTGAAGGTGCTATCTGAGAAATGACTCCTAGAGCTGTTATTTTTCAGATTTCAACGACTTTTTCAAGTCCCTAAAGATAAAGAACAAAATTGGCATAATGAAACTATGAGACACAGATTACACAGGAGGGTTATTCTTGCAAATCTTACAAATTAATGCACTTCTTTATTTTAAAAACATTAACTAACTACCACATTTTAGGCACTAAGCACCTGCTGAATGCTGAGACTACTGGACAAAGGAAGCAAGGTTCACACACTCTTGGACTCACAGTCAAGCAGAGGAGACAGACACATATAAACAACTACAAGATGCAAAATACTGACAAACATAAATCATATTTGAGTTCATGCTAGTGTTCTTTTACTTATTCATTCAATCATTTGTTCATTCATTCAACATTTATTGAATCATGTGCTCCAGTGTTGTTCTCAAACATGAGAACATTAAAAATGCAGGTCTTATGCCGGGCTCGGTGGCTCAGCCTGTAATCCCGTGCCTTTGGGAGGCTGAGGTGAGTGGATTGCCTGAGCCCGCGGGTTCGAGACCCGTCTGGGCAACTTGGCGAGACCTCATCTCTACAATAAATCAAAAAATTAGCCGGGCGTGGTAACGCGTACCTGTAGTTCCAGCTACTTGGAAGGCTGAGGCGGAAGGATTGCCGGAGCCCAGCAGGTCGAGGCTGTGGTGGCCGGGAGTGGCCACTGCACTCCAGTCTGGGCAACAGAGGGAGACTGCAACTCAAAGAAAGAAAGGAAGGAAGGAAGGAAGGAAGGAAGGAAGGAAGGAAGGAAGGAAGGAAGGAAGAACACATAAAAAAAAATGCAGGTCTTTAATCTTAAGGAGTTTCCCTACAGTAAGAAACAGCCATTAACAGACTAATTACTATACAGCGCAGCATGTGCTATTAACAGTGACATCATCACAGAAAGTAGAGCAAATGACCCTGCCAGTGTGAACTGAGAACAGTCCTGGCAATCCTTTTTTCTGATGGATGGAAAGCCCTAACCTGCAAAATAAACATTTTCTACAGATTAAAAAAAGGCAGGGAATTTTTACAGACATAGTCTTTCTCATTTGTTAATGTGCTTGTTTTCTTCCAACATTTGGTTTACAACATATTTCAAGATTAAGGTGACAATTTGGTCATGCCATCCCTAATTTTGATGTTCCAGGATGTCACACATGAAATCAGCAAAAAGATTGACTATACTTGTGGAATAATTAGATGTCAGGAAGAATAAGCTGGACAGCAGATTCAGGATTCAAGTTGAAGTTTCCAATTTTAGAAATGGGAAAGACAAAGCCTGTTAGCCAAGCCCAACCTTTTTTTTTTTTTTTACGACAAAGATACCAAATTACACAAAGGAATACATTTTCTTTAGCTATTTTTAATATTTTGGAATAAATATTTGGAATGGGCAATTCTGCTATGGAGCTTATCACCCCCCATACTCCTTTAAGTAGAGGATGTTGATTTGTTAAGAATATTTAGGAGTGGCACTCTTTCTTTGAAAAACTTGCCCATGGCAGGTCCTTCTGCCATGAATCTTCCCTTTCCCTTCTCTTTTTCTTTTTAATAAACTCTGTTTAAAAAAAAAAAAAGAATATTTAGGGGTAAGATGGCCTGTCTCCTTACTCACAATCTCTGGATGATAAATAAAGGTGTAGCTTGTGGTAGCCAGGTCAGGGGTAGGATGGACAGAAGGCAGTTAGTTTCCTTTATTCTACAACTTTTCATTTCATGTAGAATTTAAAATATTATGCAGCCATAAAGAAGGACAAAATCATGAACTTCGCAACAGCTTGGATGGATTTAGAGCCTATAATACTGAGTGATCTATCACAGAAACAAATAACTGGGTACCACATGTTCTCACTCATAAGGGAACCCTGAACAATTATCATAATACTTTAAGAAAGGAACTGGCAGTAGCAGGAACCTGCCAGGGGAGGGAGGAGGAAGGACACACTTCATCCATACTGATCTCAAACCAGGTGAACTGGGAACCAAAGAGAGTCCCAAACTTTACCTGTACAACAACCATTTGCATACCTAATACTAAATTGTACCACGTATATCCTTAAAATAAAATAAATAAATAAAATTGTGTAATTTTCAATATTCCTATTATATCATTGGGGGTTTTGTGCCTATGACTGTGTCTATAAATCTCTCCTCCAGTCTTCCAGCAGAGGTATAATACTTTTTTTAATAAAGTGTAACAATTTGTAACATAGCAAAACAGTTATTCAATCTCTGTCCCCAGTTCGTGCCACAGAGCTTCTAATCTCTTGAAATTTTCTGGGTGATAAGATTAACGGTGTTTGAATGAGGCAGTTGTCAGCAGTCACCTAAGTAGCATCAGGATGGAAAGCTGGTTTTTAGAAACGCCAAGTGGTGATTAGAGCTTTCAGCTCCAACATCCATTTTCCTGGGAGGGGAGAGGGATTGAAGAGTCAGTTAATAACTGGTCATACCTACATGGCGAAGTTTCCATTGAAGTCCCTGAAAGATAGAGTTTGGAGAACTTCCAGGTTGGTAAACATGTCCACATGCTGGGAGGGTTACACACCCCAACTCCATGGCAATGGGAATTCCTCCCTTCAGCACCCTTTCAGCCGTCACCCTAGGTACTGCTTCATCTGGCTATTCATCTGCGTTCTTTATTATATCTTTTATTATGAATCAGTAAACTAAGTGAGTATTCTGAGTTCTGTGAGCCATCAGAGCAAGTTATGAAATCTTACGGAGGTCATGAGAACTCTCAATTTGAAGCCAAGTTGGACAGAAGTTGTGGGAAATCTGGAAACTCCCTACTTGCCATTAGCATCTGAAGTAAGGAGGAGGGTAGTCTTGTAGGTGGATAGTATCATAATTGATACTTATGATATGACACTAACTGCAGGTGGATAGTATTGTCATTGAATTGTAGGACACACAGTGGGTGTCCAGAGAGCTGGAGAATTAATGGGTGTGGAGAAAAAAACACACATACCTACATTTGGTGTCAGAAGTGAAGTATGCAGAGTCTAGTTGAGAGTACAGGAAATAGTGAGTTTTTTCCTCATTAATATTAAGTTGGAACTTTCAGCTGTCACCACAATATATTAAATGTGAAATTCCAAAGAGAATTGCCCAACCAAATTGTAGATTTGTTTTTAAAGGTGCTATCAGAGAACCAGTAAAGCAGCTTCAAAACCACAAGAGGGTATAAAAGGGTCAAAAGATTGGAGATAAGCACAAGATTTATGAAAAGGTATTGGGGGCCATGGGTGAGGTACACTAGGATATGAAATTCATCTTCTCCAAAGGAACAGATTAGCTGCTATCTTTTGCCAAAAGGGCTTCACTGGGAAAATTGGAGGGCTTGAGATAAGTTCCCTGGAGTTTGAAAGACTGTAGGACTGGCAACAACAGACAGGTTCACTGGGGTAGGAGGGGCAGTTGAGAACTGTTGGACCAGGGGAATAAAGTATTTCATCTGGTGAAGGAGATGAGGACCTCAAGAGGAGAGGTCTGCCCAAGAGAGCTCTCTGGAAGGGTAATGAGCCTGTAACAGAAAGAGACAGGGGATATGGTTCTTTAGACCCAGGGCTGAATAGAGAGCTAGAAAGGCAGCCTGTACCACAGGTGTCACAGCCAGACAGGCCCAGCAGGGGAACACCACTGAGAAGCCACTAAAGAAACCCAAAGAGAAAAATCAGCTCCCAGCACCTGCCCATCTTACAACCATACCAGAGCTAGCCTAAAATCCCCTGCCTCCTTCCCCTTTCCACTCTCTGAGCTCTGGTAATAACAGCTTACAAGTGGCATATAATGGGCAAAGAGGATTTTCAAACAAGCACCTTGCCCCTCTCCCACAGACAGCAGCAGGTCCACCTCAGGTGGGCCATGGAGATCGCTTATTAAACCAAATACAGTTTTGTTTGTAGTCTGGAACTCAATATTCTGACATATTGAGAGTATATTTGAGATTAAAGGTCTCAACTTCAAGAGCCCACATGTCTGGTCTTGCTCTTGGCATTTTCATTCCTGCTTTTGAAACAGCCAATTCTTTCCTGAGTTTATCTCTTTCCAGTAAGACTTTTCTGGAAATGTATGGTAATTCCTATCCCTCTTTTTCCAAACTCTCCCCAGAGCCATAGGATGAGCAGAAAGATGGTCTGTCTTCTAAGAAAAACACATGGAGAAAACACACACACACACACACACACACACACACACACACACACACCCACATTTGGTGTCAGAAGTGAAGTATGGAGAGTCTAGTTGAGAGTAGAGGAAATAGTGAGTTTTGCCTCTTTAATATTAAGTTGGAACCTTCAGCTGTCACCACACTATATTAAATATGAAATTACAAAGAGAGTTGCCAAACCATCTTCTCCACCAGAAGAAATACTTTACTGCCCATCAGCTCACCAGTTGCCCCTTGTGCCCCAATGAACCTGTCTGTTGCCAGTCCTACAATCTCTCAAGCTTCAGGGGACTTACCTGCTAAATGTTTTATTATGGCATGACAATATAAGCAAGTTTTTTGTTTGTTTTTGACCATGTAAAATGCCTATTCTTTTTTTTTTTTTTTGAGTTGGAGTCTCACTCTGTCGCCCAGACTGGAGTGCAGTGACTGCTCCCAGCCACCGCAGCCTCAACCTGCTGGGCTCTGGTGATCCTTCCGCCCCAGCCTTCCGAGTAGCCGGAATTACAGGCACGCGCTACCATGCCCGGCTGATTTTTTTATTTATTGTAGAGATGAGGTCTCGCCAAGTTGCCCACGCGGGTCTCGAACCCGCAGGCTCAGGCAATCCACTCACCTCAGCCTCCCAAAGCGCGGGATTACAGGCTGAGTCACTGACCGGATAAATGCCTATTCTTGGATGGCAGGCAGCTATGCTCTGCACACCAACCAGTGATTCAGAGACCCCTTCTCTTTCCATCTTATGGTTCTACCATCATCGACATAGCTTTTTGGAACACTGAGTTTATTTCTTCACAAATCTGTAGAAGGGGGAGAAAACATGAAGCATTTTGTATCAGCAATTTTTATGAGTAGGTTCCCCAAGTATCACAAGTAATTTTCTCTTAAATTATGTTGGCCAGAACCCAGTCACATAACCACACCAAACAGCAAGAGAAGCTGGAAAGCATGGTCTATCTTTGTGCAAAGAAAGAAAAAGAAAGGCTTGGTGAACAGCCAACCTGTTTATGCCTCCACAGCCTTGTATTTTCTGGGAGTGAGCCATTTGGTCTTGCAGACTTCTTATCCATAAGAAAAGGGGGGAGAACTCTCACTACTGGGAAATTATAGGTGGACAATGGAAAACAAAAATAATGTTTTGTACATCCTTGATTTGGGTTTGTTGGAACTATAATTTTTAGCTGTCAAAAGCACAGCATTGGATAATGTATTGGTTCTGATTTTAGTTTGGAAACATACCTCTTGAAGGTTTGTGGGCTAATTTTTCTACCCTGAACTGATTGTTCTCAGATCTGTTACACAACTATTATCCTGGGACATTCCTACACGGTCACCTCTCTCCTGCTGTGTAGCCTTTTTACTTGGATGCAGAGGTTTCCTCTCTTTGTTATGGATCTTCTTTTTGGTGGACCACATGCCATAATAGTGTCCTGACAAAGAGTGCACAGAAGATATCTTTTTAAGTGATCCTATATATCTGAAAATATTATTCTACGTTTACAGTTAATTGATAGCTTGGCTGAGTATGGAATTCTGGGTTGCAATTCATTTTTCCTCACAAGTTTGAAGGAACTTCTCCATTGTTTTATTACCATATTTTTAATGTGACCTGTTACTTCTGACTGGCTGTTTTTAAGATCATCTTATATCCTCACAGTTCTGAAATGGCATCATGTTATGTGTTGATGCAGATTTTTTTACCATTAATTTTTGGGCATTCAGAGAATTCTCAGTCTAGAAATTCAAAGCTTTCAACACTCAAATGTTTTCTCACATCTTATCATTAAGGAGTTTTTTTTTTTCCTCCCTCTATTTGCTTTCTATTCTCTTTCTTGAAGACCTAATCGCTGAATGTTTTGTCCTTGACTTGGTCCATTAATTTTTAATAATATTTTCTTTTCTATTTACTATATCTCTCCTTTTTTGTCCCAGTTTTCTGAGTCTTTTTTTTTTTACACTTGTCTATATTTTATTTTATTTTATTTTTTTAAATAGTGAAGTTGTGGGGTACAGTTAAGGGTTAGGTATACAATTGCGTTTCATTCAGGCACCCTGTTGATATGGGGTGTTTCCCCGTTCCCAGACAGATATTTTCTACTGTTAATCCCATCTCCCTCCCCCCACCATAGTTTCCCAGCACGGTCAGTCATTTTCGTATAGTATTGCATTGGATGTTTAAGGTCCATTATATGAGTGAGAACATCTGATACTCGGATCTTTGTTTCTGTGAGAGGTCACTCAGTATTATAGACTCTAGTTCCATCCAGGTTGCTGCGAAATTCATGATTTTGTTCTTTTTTATGGCTGCGTAGTATTCCATTGTGTATATGTACCACATTTTTTTAATCCAGTCCTATTTTGACGGGCAGCATGGCTGTTTCCAGGTTCTTGCTATTGTGAACAATGCTGCAATAAACATGCGTGTGCAGGTATCTTTTTTATGGAGTGATTTGTGTTCTTCAGGATATATTCCCAGTAGGGGGATTGCGGGGTCATATGGGAGGTCGGTATTTAGAGCTTTTAAGAATCACCACACTGCTTTCCACAGAGGTTGCACTAGTTTACACTCCCACCAACAGTGTAGAAGATTTCACCACACCCTCTCCAGCAGCTGTTATTTTTTGAGTTGTTGATGATTGCCATTCTGACTGGGGTTAGGTGGTATCTCAGTGTGGTTTTGATTTTCATCTCTCTGATGATTAGTGAGGTTGAGCATTTCTTCATGTGTTTGTTGGCTGCTCGGATGTCTTCCTTTGTGAAGTGTCTGTTCATATCTTTTGCCCATTTTATAATGGGGTTGTTTGTTTTTTTCTTTTCAGCACATTTGAGTTCCTTATAGATCCAGGATGTTAAGCCTTTGTCGGACCTGGAGTTGGCAAATATTTTTTCCCAGTCTGTAGGATGTCTCCTTGCTCTCTTGATGGTTTCTTTGGCTTTGCAGAAGCTTGTCAGTTTAATAAGGTCCCACTTATCTATTTTCCCTCGTATGAGCTGTGGGTTTTGGGTTTTGTTCAGGAATTGGATGCCAGTTCCGATTTCCATGAGGGTTTTTCCTTCATTTTCT
>NW_007202529.1:0-330 GCF_000164805.1 Carlito syrichta | reverse complement strand
GGCTCACGCCTATAATCCCAGCACTTTGAGAGGCCGAGGTGAGAGGATTGCCTGAGCCCATGGATTCGAAACCAGCCTGGGCAACTTGGCGAGATCCCATCTCAAAAAAAAAGAAAAGAAAAGAAAAGAAAATCTGTGAAGAGGCTCCCTGCAGAGGCCTGGATAACTCCTGAGTTGCCTGTGCCCAGAGTGATAATTCACAAGGTCCACAAGAAAAGAAGACCTTGGAGTTCTGACTCAGCCAGAGTGGAGAAACACAAGGTTTCCAGTGCGACCCCAGAAAGACCACATTGAAGGAATAAGGACCATGTCCTAGGAGTAAGGGCTATG
>NW_007202528.1:0-507 GCF_000164805.1 Carlito syrichta | reverse complement strand
GATTCGAAACCAGCCTGGGCAACTTGGCGAGATCCCATCTCAAAAAAAAAGAAAAGAAAAGAAAAGAAAATCTGTGAAGAGGCTCCCTGCAGAGGCCTGGATAACTCCTGAGTTGCCTGTGCCCAGAGTGATAATTCACAAGGTCCACAAGAAAAGAAGACCTTGGAGTTCTGACTCAGCCAGAGTGGAGAAACACAAGGTTTCCAGTGCGACCCCAGAAAGACCACATTGAAGGAATAAGGACCATGTCCTAGGAGTAAGGGCTATGATCTAGGAAGAAGGGCAAAACTGAAATAGACCCCACATTAACAAAGTCTAAAACCAAACCTCAACAAGAGCAAGGTGACCCATCAAAAATTTAACTGCTTGCCAGTTAAAGTTAAAGACTGCTTGTCTTTAGCAAAAGATTTTTTTAAAAAATCCAGAGTCTCTATGATACATCAATCATAATATCAAGAATGTAATTAAAAATTACTATCCATTTTTCTATTTTTATATTCTGGCCTT
>NW_007202527.1:0-748 GCF_000164805.1 Carlito syrichta | reverse complement strand
ATCACTTCCACCACGGATGGAAAATTCCATTTGGTCGGAGCCCAGATGCTGATCAGACATTTCCCATTCTCTTTCTGAATGGGCCCACAAAAGAGGTGGCTGGGCCACCGCGGGAATGCTGTTGGCCCGGTGACCCACGGGAGGCCGTCCTCTGGGAATCCAGCCCCAGAGAGGGGACAGAGGCCGTGCTGGCCTGACTAACTGGTGCCCAGGCCCCCAGGCAGGAGGAGGCAGCTGCCTGGTTTGCTGGGCACCTGACACCCAGCTCTGTGCACACCAGACAAGGACAGGCTGGCCCCCTGTGGTGTAGACAGGGAGACGGTGGTCACACTCCTCACTCCGGGGGACCCTGCAGCCTGCCCTGGGCCCCGGGAGCTGTTTATAGCGGGGTCCTGTCCAGGCAGGAGCACACCTGCCCCAGCCTTTCAGGGAGAAGGGGGTCTCGTTTCCCCGGTGCCTACTGTGTGTGGGCTCAGTGCGGCAGTCCTGGGAGGTGATCTTGAGGACGGGGCAGAGAGGCGGGCACCCCACTCAGCTGATGAGCTGGGGAGGCCTTTCCGGTGCCCCATGGGGGAGGGGCAGGCAGGCCCTGGACACAGAGGGAGGAAACCAGCCCTGTCCTGCAGTCAGGAAGCACTTCCTGGCACTGGACCAGACCAGAAGAGGGGGGAGGACCCCAGTCTCTGGGACACCTGCCTCCTTGAGATGGGAGTGGCAGCTGGGCCTCTGCCTGTCACTGCCCCCAGGG
>NW_007202526.1:0-593 GCF_000164805.1 Carlito syrichta | reverse complement strand
CTCCTTGACCTCTCAGTGGCACTTTCTCATACTCCTCATAGAGTTCCTCCTTGTCCTCTCTGTGGTTCACCTACTTAAACTCCCCCTGGTGTGCCTCAGCATCCCATGGAATGACTTCTCAGTCTCCAAGTAGCACTCCTTTTAAGTGATTTATCGGTGAGCTTCCTTGGCCACTCTGCTGTATGCCCCCTGCACTACATTATGCAGGAGATACATCTGCCACATTAACTCAATTTCCCTGCGGCATGCCTCCTTGGTCTCCCCTCAGTGTGCCTTCTCAGACTCTCCATGATGTGCCTCCTCAGCATCTCCATCGTGCACCTCCTCAGGCCCCAGGTTTACCTCATCAGCATCCCAATGACCTGTTGCTTTTGCCTCCCCATATCATGTCCCCATGGTCTTCCTACTGTACACATCTTTGGCAGCTCCACAGTTCACTGCATTCATGTCCCCATGGCATGCCTCCTTGGCATCCTGGCAAAGTGCCACTTCGATGTACCCATGGAGTGCCTCATCAGTGTTTCAACAGCATAGTGCACTTCCTTGGCATCTTCATGGTGCATCTTCTAGGTGATCTTGCAGGGCACCTTCTT
>NW_007202525.1:0-553 GCF_000164805.1 Carlito syrichta | reverse complement strand
GCTTGGGTAATTCTGCTTTCCATGCTTATCAGTTTGTTATTTATTTCATTCACAGTATTCTTTATCACTGTTATTTCAGATATCAGCTCCTTCCTAGTTTCTTCTTGTGTCTCCTCAATTCTTTTTAATCTTTCCATTAATGTACTGATATCTAGGTTTGTAGTTTGAGTCCCTTCATTCTGGGGGCTCCTCATTGTTTGTATTCCATAGTCGGTTTTCTCAATGTCTGCCCTCCCAGGGGTCTGGGAGAGACCCATACTCTTCTTTTGGTTTTTCTTCATTTGTGTAGTTTTTTCTCTCTCTTCCTCTTTCCCTCCCTTTCTTTAATTCTGTTTCTGAGGGAAGGTGGTGTTGCTTTTCTTTCACTTCCAGAATATCCTGTTCTTCCTTATGAAGGTCTTCTGGCTTTGTTCAATTTTGCAGTTGGAGTGTGTGCTGCAGACTATCCTTTTTTGCAGTTTTGAGGTTTAATTGAGGGGGAAGCTGTGGTTCAAATGTATATGCTGATTCTAGCATCCATGAGCAGGTGTATGAGCACACTGGAACCTATTTC
>NW_007202524.1:0-778 GCF_000164805.1 Carlito syrichta | reverse complement strand
AGAAGTTAAATCAGCTAGCTAAGTCAGCTAGTTAAGTCAGCTTTCTAATTTAGTCACCTGCTTAAGACAGCTAGCTAAGTAGTTAGCTAATGGGTTAAGTAAGCAGGTTGAGTCAGGTAGTTAGCTAGTTAACTAATGGTTTAAGTCAGCTGGTGGAATCAGCAGGCTAGCTAGTTAGCAAACGGGTTTTGTCAGCTAGTTGAGTAGGCTAGCTAGCTAGTTAGCTAACCAGTTAAGTCAGCTGGATTAGTCAGCTAGCTAGCTAGTTCGCTAATGAGTTAAGTCAGCTGGTTGAGTCAGCTAGCTAGCCCAGTAGCTAATGAGTTAAGTCAGATTATTAAATCAGCTAGCTAGCATGTTAGATAACAAGTAACCTAAATACATAGCCATCTGGTTAAGTCAGCTAGCTAGCTAGGCAGCTAACTATTTAAGATAGCTTGTTAGTTAGGTAGCTAGGTAGTTAGTTAACTTCTTAAGTCAGTTGGTTAGCTAGGTAGCTAGTTACTTGGCTAACAATTTAAGTCAGCTGGCTAGCTAGGTAGTTAGCTACTTAAATCAGCTAGTTAAGTCACTGGCTAGCCAGCTGGCTACTAGGTAGCGAGCTAGTTATGTCAGTTGGTAAGCCAGCTTGCTAGCTGGTTAATTAGGCTAGTTAAGAGAGCTGGCAAGTCAACTGGCAATGTAGGTATCTAGCTAGATAATTCAGCTAGATAACTAACTGGGTAGTGATGTCAGTGAGTTAACTCTGTTGGCTAGCCAACTGGGTAGCTGGTTAAGT
>NW_007202523.1:0-850 GCF_000164805.1 Carlito syrichta | reverse complement strand
TCAGCAAGCTTTCTGGATAGGTAGCTAGATAGTTAATTCAGCTAGTTAAGTCAGCTGGATAGCTAGGAAGCTTACTAGTTAAGTCAGCAAGATGAGGCAGCTGGTTAGCTAGTTAAGTCAGTTACTTAAGAGAGATGTCTAGCCAGCTGCCTAGCATGGTAGCTAGCAAGTTAAGGCAGCTGGCTAGCCAGTTGGCTAGCTAGTTAAGTAACCTAGTTATGTCAGCACGCTGGACAGCATGTTAGCTAGGTAGGTAGGTAGGTAATTCAGCTATCAAGCTAGCGGATTATGTAGGTAGTTAGCTAGTTAAGTCTGTTGGCTAGCAATAAAACTATCTAGTTATGTCAGCTAGTTAAGACAGCTGGCTATCCAGCTGCCTAGCCAGGTAGCTAGCTTGTTAAGTCTGCTGGCTAGCAATAAAACTATCTAGTTATGTCAGCTAGTTAAGACAGCTGGCTCTCCAGTTGCTTAGCCAGGTACTAACTAGTTAAGTCTGCTGGCTAGCCAGCTGGCTACTTTGATAAGTCAGCTAGTTAAATTTTGCTGACTAGGCTGCTGGCTACAAATGTAGCTAGGCAATTAAGACAGATGGCTAGCCAGCTGGACAGCTAGTTATGTAGCAAGTTTAGTCAGCTGGCTAACTAGCTGGCCAGCTAGTTAATTCAGTTCGTTAAGTCAGTTGTGTAGCCAGCTGTCTAGCTGGTTAAAAGGCTATTTACATCAGATGGGGAGCCTTCTGGCTTGCTAGTTATTTCAACTAGTTAAGTACTCTGGCTAGTTAGGAAGCTAACTAGTTAAGTCAGCTAGATATGTCAGCAAGCTAGATATATGTCACCTAATTAATTAAACT
>NW_007202522.1:0-656 GCF_000164805.1 Carlito syrichta | reverse complement strand
ATAGATAGATGAATTTCCGACTGGCAGGTTTAAGGAAGCGTTCAGACATTTTACTGCAGGCCAAGCTGGCAGCCTGCCCCGCCCCCACGGCAAATTGCCATCAGATGCAAGACAGGGACAGCCCGACCTCTCAATTCATGGTTTAGCATAATCATCTCTAGGAAAGTTTCAGTTTCCTTGTCCAAGGCTGAAAGTCAAAGAGCACCCGTTAGCTGACCCACGTCATAGACCTTTTTGCTAAGGCGCTTGTGGATTGGAAACGTCTGAGGGGTCTCTTGCAGGAAAAGCCCCTCCCCTTGTCTCCTCCATCCATCCCAACCTTCAGAATGTGAGGTCAGGCCCGCTGGGATGTGGGTGTCTGGTGTGTGATCCGGTGCCGCGAGAAAGATACAAAGAATTGCCCAGAAGTTAGATGAGAAGATTTAGTTTGTTTAGAAAGCACATTAGGCCGGGCTCGGTGGCTCAGCCTGTCATCCCGCACCTTGGGAGGCTGAGGTGAGTGGATTACCTGAGCCTGTGGGTTCGAGACCTGCCTGGGCAACTTGGCGAGACCTCATCTCTACAATCAATCAAAAAATTAGCCGGGCGTGGTAGCGCGCGCCTGTAGTTCCAGCTACTTGGAAGGCTGAGGCGGAAGGCTCGCCAGAGCCCAGCGG
>NW_007202521.1:0-899 GCF_000164805.1 Carlito syrichta | reverse complement strand
CGCGGAAGGCTGACCAGACGGCCCAGGAGCGGGGGAGGCGAAGGACACGGCCGGTTCCGGTCCGGCCGAGATTCGCTGCGGAGGTATGGAACGAGAACCCGCGTGTCCGGGCGTTCATAGTAATGACAGCTGTCGTTCGCCACTATGGAGGTTACTGGCATCGTAGCTCATCGCAACGCTCACTTAAAAGACGACGTGCGAAGTCTCTCTGTCCACGAAGAGTTACCGGTCGTTGAGGAGAGGTGTCAGCCGAGAGATTTGTGTCCGCCGGGACGAGGAATCCGCGCACTCCAGCAGGCAGGGCCGCGCTCCACGGCCGCAGCGACCCGCCCGGAAGGTCGGAGCGCGAGGCCGCAGCAACAGGCCCCAGCGGCGAGGCTTTGGTCGGTGAGAGCCTCCTCGTTTTCGTTCCCACTTCCGGTCGAGAGCCAAACCCAAGAAAGCCAAACAGTGTGCCCGGCCGCCCGGCGGGATGGCCCTCGTCTAGCCGGCGCCTCCGGCCCTCCCGCCCCCTTTTCCACCTCACGGCTTCCCACGCCTGCGCCGCCTTTGAGTCTCAGCCTCACGAGGCAAGTGCTGGCGGCAGCTGGAACGCCTGCGCTACCTAGAGATACGGCAGGCTCTCCGTGAGTCCTGCTTGCTCTCCTTTGGGAGGTCTTCGTCTCTCTCCGCGGAGATCCAGTGCAGGACCCAAATCCAGCACTCAGAATAACATGCGTTTCAACCCGCACTAGCGCTCTTTTTAAAAACGTTTATTCATCCCATAATTTTTTTTTATTTTAAACTGTGTGGGGTACAATTCAGGGTTAGGCATACACGTGTTCATTATGCAGGTCACTCTGTGATGAGGTGTGTGCCCCTCCGCCCCGTTTCCCACTACTGCCAATCCCATCCCCCCC
>NW_007202520.1:0-637 GCF_000164805.1 Carlito syrichta | reverse complement strand
ACCTTAGGAACCAAGGTGGAGTTTGTTGATAGGTGGGCAGGGCAATGAAAATCTCTGCCTGGAGAAAGGTGGAGGAAAGTTCTCTTTCATAGATCCCTTTCTCTCCGCTTGTCTGTGTCCCCAAGCTTGGGGTCTTGGGCTGAGTGCCTCAGCCAGGATGGGACTGGGACTCCAGAGCTCCAAAGCTCCTACGGCATGCAGTGAGTGGCAAGAGTGGCTCTAGCCCCCCCACAGGGTACTTCAATCAGGAATGGGACTGGTTTCTCTGAGGGGTGGATATCCAGAGCCTCCCTGAGTGACCAGCGTCTTGGTGACAATGAGAGACGATGTAGCCAAAGAGCTTGCAGAGACCCGAGACTCCCACACAGGCAGTGGAACAGCAGCAGCAGGGCACCGCAGTATCAGCCCTGCATGGGACCAAGGGACCCCAGGCCTTGGACCAGTGCTTGCTGGTGGTGGGCTTGAATGGCCAGCAGGTGGTTATCCTCGCAAGAGATGGTCTTTATCTCAGCTGCTCGCCTGCCCCTCAGGCACTGACTGTGTGATGTGGAATGCCTGCCTTGGTGGCAGTGGCAGCTACAGCAGCAATGGTGGCAGCGGTGGCAGCTGGGCCACTGGCACAGGCAGTGCGATTTGT
>NW_007202519.1:0-658 GCF_000164805.1 Carlito syrichta | reverse complement strand
TGTGGCCACTCCTGGCCACTGCAGCCTCGACCTGCTGGGCTCCGGCGATCCTTCCGCCTCAGCCTTCCAAGGAGCTGCAACTACAGGCGCGCGCTACCACGCCCGGCTAATTTTTTTGATTTATTGTAACGATGAGGTCTCGCCAAGTTGCCCAGGCGGGTCTCGAACCCGTGGGCTCAGGCAGTCCACTCACCTCAGCCTCCCAAGGCGCGGGATTACAGGCTGAGCCACCGAGCCTGGTTTGAATCACTATTTTAAATACCATCCACTGACCGGGCACCCCGTAGTTAGCACCGGCTCCTGCCACCGTCCCTGTGGCTGTTGGTGGTTTGGGTGCTGGTGGTCCTTGGCCATTGTAGTTACCAAAGCGGCAGACATCTCTGTCCTGTGTCTAGTGCTTCTGTCACACTGGAAGCCATCTTCTTATGAGAAAAAAGAAAAAGCTGGGGGTGGGGCTCCCAGAAATGGGTTTTCTGGTCCGAGGGAAAGAAACAGTTACTGGTTTATCTGATTATAACAGTAATTCAGATGATAAAGAAGAGGAAGAAAAGAAAAATCCACTTGGACTTTTTCTGCAGTCATTTCCTTTTGTCCCCTGCCTCGTGCATACAGTTGCAAAGACATGCACGGTGAGATGAACTGTCTAATGACAGATGTC
>NW_007202518.1:0-765 GCF_000164805.1 Carlito syrichta | reverse complement strand
ACCATGCCTGGCTGATTTTTTTTTTTTTTTTTTTTTTTGTAGAAACAAGATCTCACTATGTTGCCCAGGCGGGTCTTGAACGCCTGGGCTCAAGTGATCCTCCTGCCTCGGCCTACCGACGTGTGAGACTGCGGGTGTGAGCCACAGCACCGGGCCTGCAGTGTATACCTTCGCTACCGTGTTCTTTGGTGCCCTGAAATGTTGCCTCTCTTGCTCCATCCCAGGTCCAGGCCTGGGGTTTGGGTCAGAGACAACACAGGACTGGGGGCGGGGGAGCCCCGGGATTCTGCTGCAACATCCGGGTCAAGACGGGCTCAGCTCTGCTTCCGTGACAAGCAGGTCCCAGATCTAAGGGGCTTGAAGCCTCAGAGATGTCCTTCTTGCCCGGCCTGCATCCGGCACGCTGCCAGTCGCTGCAGCAGAAGGAGAAGACGATGCAGCGCGATGCGCCCCGCTCCTAAAGCCCCCGTCCCGAGTGCCGAGTGGCAGGTCTGCTTGCACTTCATTGGCCAGAGCGAGTCACGTGGCTCCACAGGGGCGGGGTGACGCCTTCCCGCGTCGCCCTGGAGAGAGAAAGCTGGGACACCGGAGACCCGCCAGGGACCCTAGCCGCCGCCCCGGGCGAGGTCGAGGGGACAGCTGGGTGTCCGGCGGAGGGAGGCAGGGCCGCATGGGGAAACGGGAGCGGCTTCGGGGCGCCGCTGGTATTGGCTCCTTGGAGGGACCGGTTGCCCCAAACTATAGAGGAGACGGGGTGGTGGCCTG
>NW_007202517.1:0-498 GCF_000164805.1 Carlito syrichta | reverse complement strand
TCATTGGCCAGAGCGAGTCACGTGGCTCCACAGGGGCGGGGTGACGCCTTCCCGCGTCGCCCTGGAGAGAGAAAGCTGGGACACCGGAGACCCGCCAGGGACCCTAGCCGCCGCCCCGGGCGAGGTCGAGGGGACAGCTGGGTGTCCGGCGGAGGGAGGCAGGGCCGCATGGGGAAACGGGAGCGGCTTCGGGGCGCCGCTGGTATTGGCTCCTTGGAGGGACCGGTTGCCCCAAACTATAGAGGAGACGGGGTGGTGGCCTGTCTCGACCCTCCAGCACTGGATTTTTTTAAGAGGTGGTAAAATACACAGAACATAACATTTACCATCTGAACCTTTTTTCTTTTCTTTTCTTTCTTTTTTTTGAGTCAAGGGTCTCGCTCTGTCACCCAGGCTGGAGTGCAGTGGCAGGATCACAGCTCACTATAGCCTCAACTTCCTGGGCTCCGGTGATCCTCCTGCCTCAGCCTCCTGAGTAGCTGGGATTACAAGCCTGCA
>NW_007202516.1:0-628 GCF_000164805.1 Carlito syrichta | reverse complement strand
CATCATCTCCAGAACTCTTGCAAACCGAAACCACTCACAAAAACGACTCATCATTCCCCTTCCCCCAGTCCTTGGAAACCATCATCCTACTTTCTGTTTCTATGGATTTGACTAGCTTAGGTACTTCTTGTAAGCAGAATCTCACGTGACTGGCTTATTCCTCCAGCCGATGTCCTCAAGGTTAGCCTGATGTCCTCAAGCTTCATCGAGACTGTAGCCTGAATCAGAATTTCCTTCCTTTTTAAGACTGAATAATGTTCCATTGTGTGGATGGGCTGCATTGTGTTTATCTGTTCATCCATCCGTGGAAATGGGTCCCTTCCACCTTTTGGCTGTTGTGGATCATGTCACTGTAAACATGACTGTACAAATGTCCCTTGAAGGCTCCGTTTTCAGTTCTTTTGGGCACGTACCCAGAAGTGGGATTGCCAGATCATATGGTGTTTTGACGTTTAATATTTTGAGAACTCACCATTCTGCTTTCCAAAGCAGCTGCACCATTTTATCTTCCCACCAACAGTGCCTACGGGCTCCAATTTCTCCACCTCCCTACTGACACCTGTTATTTTTTTCTTTTCTTTTTAAGAGACAGGGTCTCTGTTTTTTGTTTGTTTTTTCTTTTCTTTTC
>NW_007202515.1:0-858 GCF_000164805.1 Carlito syrichta | reverse complement strand
GAAAATGTTCTGGAAAACACTATTCTACTCTCTACTTCTGGGAGATCAACTTTTTTAGGTTCCACGTTTAAGTGAGATCAGGCGGTATCATCCCTCTGTGCTTGGCTTATTTCGCTTACCAGGACATCCTCTGGGTTCATCCATGATGCACCGTGTGTAAAACACTGTACTGTGCCCCGTGAGTATGTACAATTATTATGTGTCAAAAACAAAACACTTAAACAGCTTGGAATGCATAGTGGTGAGGGTGCACACCACTGTGAACATACTTAATGCCTCTGGATCGTTATCTTGAAAATAGTCCGAATAACAAATTATATATATATAAGCTTAGGCTCCAAGCATTATGCCGACAGCATGAAAAGGAACATGGAGGCCTCAAGGCACAGCCACCCCGGGGCCCAGACCAGCAGGCAAGGCCACGAAGAGAGAGAGACCAGGCAGCCCGTCTGGCCTAACAGGCGGAGCGGAAGGAACCACTGTCTTGGCGTTTTGGGAATTCCGGAGGTCTCGGTCCTAGATCCAAGCGCAGCGGGACAAAGAGAGAGACCGTGACACCGAGGCTAAAATAGGAAGTGGCAACTTTGTCACGCGGGCAGGCGCCCGAGTCGAGCGCCCAGGAGAAGTGGGGTCTCACGCCCTCGTTGAGGTGAGGGAGGGGGTCGTGTGCAGGGATGACCGAGGCTGAGTTCAGAAAAACCAGATCTTTCAAAGAACAACTGTGTCCAGGAAGGGCAGGGCTGTAAACCGCCAGCCCGGAGGGGAGGTTTTGGGTAAGTGTGAATTAGTCGCTCGTTCGCACCCCGCGAGAGGGCCGGGCTCTGGCCCCTGGGCCTTTCTCAGACAAAACGCGCCTGG
>NW_007202514.1:0-357 GCF_000164805.1 Carlito syrichta | reverse complement strand
CTCGTTTGCACCCCGCGAGAGGGCCGGGCTCTGGCCCCTGGGCCTTTCTCAGACAAAACGCGCCTGGCACCTGGCAGGTCTTTACAACTTGCCCTCGCCGCTGCCCTGACCGGCTACCAGCCCCCTTCCTGCCTAGGCTAGAGGGAGGCGTTTTGTCCTCCCGGGTGACGGCCACGAGGCCAGCGGCTGCTCCCGCAGCAGCTACGAGTGCTGCTGCGTGCATTCGCCCCGTCACGCAAGAGACGGGTCTGAGCCTCGGCCGCGTCCCGCCACGCACGGGGTGGTAACGCCCTGGCGAGGCTGCCGGTGAGGAAGCCTTAACAGGGCGACAGGCCGGCGCGGCGGCGCCCGCCCCCC
>NW_007202513.1:0-897 GCF_000164805.1 Carlito syrichta | reverse complement strand
TAATAATTTTGTAATCTTTCTCTGGCAACTAAGGAAATAAATAGGCTGTTCTCGTTTTCAAATGGTAAAGGCCAGGTTAGTTAAAAGTAAGTCCATTTCTAAAGGTTTAGGCCTTGCCTAAGATCTAGATCAACTGCTTGTCCCTGTAAAAAAACTGTTGGGAAGCCTCTTAGAGTCTTGTAATGTATGCTGACTCCCTACTTTACATTGTAATGCTAAGTAACACTAATGCTTGCGTTTTTTGGTTATGCTCATTTAATTGTCCACATCTTACGACTAAGGCTGCTGTTCAGTAATTCATGAGGATTTTTGACAATTTTTCCTGTTCATAATTAGGAATATGTAGAAACAGATCATTTCACATCTTCGTGGTCTGTTCACTCTAAAGGGTTTTTTTGAACCAGGCATTCTTGTAGACATGATTAGAAGGTCGTAAAGCAAAAGAAAAAAGAAAAAAAAGAGAAGTACTCCAAAATGAGCACCAGCCAGAGAAAAGGTAAACAAATTGGCAGTTGCCACTAAAGGCAAAACCTCCAGCCACCCAAAAGAGGCCTGATAAGGATAAACCTGCTAAGGGGATGGTATCAGTTGCTATAAATGTGGTCAATCTGGGCACCTAAAGCACAATTGTTCTTAATAGCCTAAGCCCCCAGAACTTTGTCCAATATCTGGACTAAAAAGTCACCAAAAGAGATGGTGCGGCCTCTCCCGAAGGGGGGAGAAAACACCTAGCTCAGTGATAGTGGCTGTTGACTGAAGGGGGAGGGACATGGCCCAGCACAGCACTCTGTATGCCATCCACCCAGAGAATCCTTGGGTCTATATAAATGTGGCTGGGGTCCAATCAATTTCTTATTATACTGAGACTAAGTTTCTAGCCCTTGTGCTCATACTGAC
>NW_007202512.1:0-1002 GCF_000164805.1 Carlito syrichta | reverse complement strand
AAAAAAAAAAAAAATCAGACCCTGGAGGCCAGCACTGCCCTTCTCTAGATTTAACAATAGAGAAGCCCTTGGATATGTGAACCAGGAGCCACAAAAGCGCAACCCAGATACATACCCACCAACTCCAGAAGGGATGCACGATTGTGGTGCAGGCATGGAAGGGAAGGCTGGCAGCCTTGAAAAGGAACAGATTACAGGCTCACACACCACGTGGACTCACTTCACATGGCTGGGAAGTAAGTCTCTAAGGATTCCATGTGGACTCACTTCACATGGCTGGGAAGTAAGTCTCTAAGGATTCCATGGAGTAGGATCCAAGCGTAGGAGGTTCACAGACATCCCAAAGTAAACAGCAGCCACCTGTGCAGAGAAGTAAACATGGTCAAGATGTAAAGAAAAGCCAGGAAATGATAACATCCAAAGACAAAAAAGCAGTGACTCCTGAGGGCAGAAGGAGACAGGGTTAGGGGAGAGGCACCCTGAGAGTTGCATGGTCTCCCTAGATGAGCTGGTGGGGGCACAAGAGTTCATTGTTCTGTTACTCTTTGTGTCTTACACGCTGTATAAATACTTATTGGTTCTGTGTCCCGTTATAATAGAAACTGATGGAAGACGGGCCTGAGGGTCGCAGCACTGGGGTCTCAGTGTGGAAGGGAGAGTGTCTCTGGCGCCTTGCTGTGGCCACCTAGTGGTTTTCCCTTCTTGCTGTCATGCAGCTTGACACGTCACTCTCTTCAGCCGTGCCTGTTAGCACCGAGTGCCATTCTCTCTGAGGACACGAGTCCTTCTGTTCCTGCAGGCCTCCCTGATCGTGACCGAAGAGCTGCACCTGATCACCTTCGAGACTGAGGTGTACCACCAAGGCCTCAAGATCGACCTCGAGGTGAGTTCTGCAGCAGGACCCGCAGATGTGCCAGGAGACTCAGGACAAAAGACTTCCAGGGCACTTTCACTAAAAAAAAGGTGGAACGGTTACTGTTAGCTGAGTATTGTGTTTATTTT
>NW_007202511.1:0-621 GCF_000164805.1 Carlito syrichta | reverse complement strand
TCTCCACTCCAATCCTTTCCATTTCATTCCAATCCATTCAACTCCACTACAAACCATTCCACTACACTCCATTCCATTACTTTCCACTCCATTACATTCCATTCCTCTCCTTCCCATTCCTCTCTATTCAACTCCATTCCATTCAGTTTCATTCAATTCCATTCCTCGACAGTCTGTTCCATTTCTTTCTCTTCCATTCCTTTCAATACAATTATTTTCCACTCCACTGCATTTCATTTCTCTCCTTTACATTCCCTTCCATTCGTCTCAATTCCATTCCATTTCTTTCCATTCCATTCCATTTCATTCCATGCCATCCATTCCTTTCCATTCCTTTCCATTCCAATCCATTCCCTTTCTGTCCATTCCATGCTATTCCATTCCTATCCATTCCTCTCAATTCCATTCCCTTCCATTCCATTGGTCTCTATTCTATTCCATTCCGTTCTTCACCATTCCAATCCAATCAATTCCATTCCATTACATCCCTCTCCATTACATTACATTCCATTCTTTTCCTCTCCATTCCATTCCATGCCTTTCATTAGCATTTCATTCCTCTCCATTCCATTCCACTCCATTCAGTTCAATTCCGTTCTATTCCTCTCCATTCCATTCCAT
>NW_007202510.1:0-760 GCF_000164805.1 Carlito syrichta | reverse complement strand
TGCTTAATTAGCGAGCTACCTAACTGCTGGCTAACCAGCTGACTTAACTAGCTGAATTAACCAGCTAGCCATCTGGTCAGCCAGCTCACTCAACTATATGACAACTAGTTAGCCAGGTGGCTAGCCAGCTGACATCACTATCTTGCTACCTAGCTAGCCAACTGGCAAGCCAGCTGACTTAACTAGCTGACTTAATTAGCTAGCCTGCTGCCTAGCCTCGTGACTTAATTGCCTAGCTACCTAGCTAAGCCAGCTAGCTATCCAACGGACTTAACTAGCTGGCTTAATGAGCTAGCCTGCTCACTGACCAGCTGATTTAACTAGCTCACTACCTACATAGCCCACTGGCTTGACAGCTGACTTTACCTAACTACCTAGCTAACCAGCTGGCTAGCCAGCTGACCTAACTAGGTGACCTAAGGAGCTAGCCAGCTGTTTAGCCAGCTAACTTAACTAGCTGGATATCCAGCTAGGCAGCCAGCTAGCCAGCTGACTAAACTAGCTGACTTAACTATTTAGACAACTGACTTAACTGGCTCATTTAACTAGCTACCTGCCTAGCTAGCCAGCTGACTTCACTAACTCTCTTAACATGCTAGCTATATAGCTAGCTATCTACCTACCCAGCTGATTTAACCAGATGACTTAACTAGCTATGTAGCTGAATTAACTCATTGACTTAACAAGCTAGCTACCTAGTTAGCCAGCTGACTTAACAAGCTGATATAACTAGTTAGCAAGCTTGCTAGCCATCTGATTT
>NW_007202509.1:0-968 GCF_000164805.1 Carlito syrichta | reverse complement strand
ATAGTTTTGATGGCATCTCAAGGAAATGAATACAGAGAGTCTGATGATTATGAAGAACTCTGACACCTTTACAAGAATAGATTTTGATCTGTAAGTCATTCGACAAAGATGTAAACATATAAATATTCACTTGGTAGTTAGTCTATCATTTAAAAGTGCAAAATTAAAAAGGTCCAGAATCTAGAGAAAGTTTGATATTATTCCTTTAGTATTGTGTGGGGTGTTGACAAATGTATTCTACATTTTCTCTTAAATGTTTCACAAAATAACTCTTGCCATACATGATGCAACCTCATTTGTCTATTCTATTCTATTTTCTTCTATGTCATTAAAGAAAGCTGACCATGACTAATCAAATTGAGTTCAAGAATCAATTATGGAAAGTGTTGTATGTGTAAAATGTTGCTCTACCACTCCTCAATCTTCTTGTACCATTACCAAAGCCAAACATAGTATACACTTAACTGGGAATAAACATGAATGCAGTCTCTAAAGTTATATTTTATTCTTACTTACTGTTCTTAATATTATAGTCATTTAGCAAAATAATTTGAGAATTACTCATCAAAATGGTACATTAGGCACAGTGTCTTCCATGAATAATTTGACATATGTTAATGTACTATTTTCTTATTCATTATGTAAAGATAACAGGGAGATTTTTCAATCTGTCCAAGTGTTTGTGAATAAATGTTATCATCTTTACAACTTTCCAGTATGGGAAAATAAATAAGGCAACAGATAATCCTGGGTTGATGCCATAGGTTCTTGGTAAAGATTCAGATCTTGTTTATCGGAGAGAGACAAAGTGAGAAAACTACTGAGGAATTAGAGAGGAATTGCATTGACTTTAAGAAAATAGTGATTGGCAGTGGCAGGACAGTGGTAGTAATCCACTCATTAGCTACGGGTGTTACCATGGACACCAGTGCAGTACCACAAATCATGAGTGGGAGAAAAAGAAAATG
>NW_007202508.1:0-1721 GCF_000164805.1 Carlito syrichta | reverse complement strand
GGAAGAGTATGTGGATGGGAATGGAGGAATTCAAAAAGGTTGGTAAATAAGTAAAAACATCGAGTTATATAGAATGAATAACTTCTAGTTTTTGATAGAATAGTTGTTGACTATAGTTAACCAAAATGTATTGTATATTTCAAAATAGCTAGAAGACAGAACTTGAAATGTTCTCAGCACATATAAATTAGAAATACTCAAGGCAATGGATACCCTAAATACCCTAATTTGACCATTACACACACCATGCAGGTAACAAGATATCACATGTACCTTATAAATATGTCTAAATATTATGTATCAGTGATAAACAAAAAATAATTTAAAAAGTAAATGTTTTTAAAAAAAATCCTGAAATATGGTTGACAAAAATAAATATTAACAAGTAAGAAAACAGATTTGGGATGCATAAGCTGTTAAGTTGAAAGAGTGTCTATAAATCATCTTAACAAATAAAGATCTGTATTCATGAGTTAATATGGTATTAAAAGACAATAAAGTTTTAAGGTGTTAATTCAACCATTTCTAAACAACATTCACCTTTTTTGTGGGTAATCCTGATAATATAAGGTCAGAATACAGACAAAATTAAATTTATTTTTCTTTCCTTTAAAAGTAATTAAAACCTATGAAGTTTTCCTTTAATACAGCTGTCTCTGATCTTCCTTGTCACTACTTTACACATAAATTGACTTTTCCCATTGCAAGTGGTTGATTAGGCCTCATAGAAAGTACTTATTTCTTCACTGATGTGTTTTACAAAAAGCCCAAGAGCTCACCATTCTATATGAAAAGCTATGTAATAGACCTCTTTCATAACATCACGGGGAATGTGTCCTAGGGAGTTACCTTTGTTTCTATCATGAATCTTTTAGTTGGCCTCCTTATAGAGTAGCATGCATTTAGTCTGCTTTTTAAACTCTTAGGGTCTAAGAAACCTGTCTTTTACTTAGGCTGATTTTTTTAGTTGAAGAGAATCCTTTTCTGCCTGTTCATAATTGCCAACCTTGGTTTTCCCTGTGCAGTTTCAGCCATTCTAAAATATCTAAATACACATTAGTTAGGTACGAAAGGCATGATGATTCATAAACCTTTGCCCACACTTTCATGGAGCTCATATTCTAGTTAAGGAGAAAACATAAAAATTAAAATGAAAAGACACATGGGCTATAAGAGGTCCGAGGAAGTTTTACTGGAGTTCAAGAATCTTCAAAAGTGTCAGGAAATGTCTTACATGATAAAAATGATTTTGTAGGTAAAACATGGGAAGTCATTTTGGGAAGAAAACAAAGTGGGTGATATGGTTGGGGAATTATAAGAATTTTTTTTTTTTTTTTTGAGTTGGAGCCTCGCTCTGTTGCCCAGGCTGGAGTGCAGTGGCACACTCATGGCCACCCTAGTGTCAACCTGCTGGGCTCAGGTGATCTTTCCACCTCAGCCTTCCAAGTAGCTATAACTACAGGTGAGTGCACCACGTCCAGTTAATTTTTTTATTTATTGTGGAGATGAGGTCGCACCAAGTTGCTCAGGCTGTTCTCGAACCCATGGGTTCAGGCAATCCCTTCACCTCAGCCTCCCAAAGTGTTGAGATTACAGACTTGAGCCACCGTGCCAGTCCAGAATTAAAAAAAAAAATAATAATAATAATGTTAAAGATGTGGGGAACAGCCGGGCTCGGTGGCTCAGCCTGTAATCCCGTGCCTTTGGGAGGCTGAGGTGAG
>NW_007202507.1:0-719 GCF_000164805.1 Carlito syrichta | reverse complement strand
TTGGGAGGCTGAGGTGAGTGAACTGCCTGAGCCCGCGGGTTTGAGACCCACCTGGGCAACTTGGTGAGCCCTCATCTCTACAATAAATCAAAAAATTAGCTGGGTGTGGTTGCGCATGCCTGTAGTTCCAGCTACTTGAAAGGCTGAGGCGGAAGGATCGCCAGAACCCAGCAGGTTGAGGCTGTGGTGGTGGGGTGCGGCCACTGCACTCTAGTCTGGGCAACAGAGTAAGACTCCAATTCAAAAAAAAAAAAACCACAAACTGTAATTAGAATATATAGATGAGTCTCTCAGATCTGGAATTTGGAAAATACTTCTTAAATAATACACCAAAAGTAACTAAAAAGGAAAACACTTGTATGTTTGACTATATTAAAAGTAAGAAAATGTGTTTGCTCATAGATTTTATGCAAATATCCAGGACTAAAGATATTTCTGCTGCTCCTAACCACTCCCCAGTGATAAACCTTTTATAACTTGAGATTAGATTTGAAAATAAATAAAATTGCAGCTGACTCCATACTCTTAAAGGGAACCAGTCTTTCCTCCTAACTGCAATATCATTGGAGCCAAATCACCTTCTTCACTTGGTGCATTCCACCTTAACCAAGTGTTCTGCTCTTGCTTCCTGATTCTTCTTTCACTCCCACTGAGGTCATGGACATCAGAGTCTTTACAGGCTAAAAACAGTGATGGGAGAAACGTCCTTAAGGAGACTA
>NW_007202506.1:0-544 GCF_000164805.1 Carlito syrichta | reverse complement strand
CCGGGGCATGGTAGTGCGTGCCTGTAGTTCCAGCTACTTGGAAGGCTGAGGCGGAAGGATCGCCAGAGCCCAGCAGGTAGAGGCTGCGGTGGCCAGGAAAAAAAAAAACTGCACTCCAGCCTGGGCAACAGAGTAAGGCTCCAACTCAAAAAAAAAAGTACTTCTTTAAAATCAGAGAACACCCCCCCACACACACACACACACACACACACACACTCAATTAAGGACCAGGCATAGTAGGTCATATCTATAATCCTAGCACTCCAGGAGACCTAGGTAGATGGATTGCTTGAGCCCATTTTTTTTCTTCTTCTTTTTTTTTTTATTTTAAAGATGTGGGGTACAATTCAGGGTTAGGTATACAAATATTCATTATGCAGGTACCTTTGTTGATGAGTTGTGGCCCCACTCCCTTCCCCAGGCAGATTCCCACTACTGCCAATCCCACTTTCCTGCTCTCTAGAGCCCACTTTAAATATAAAGATTCAAATTAAAAGTGAAGGGGAGCCGGGCTCAGTGGCTCAGCCTGTAATTACAGCACTTG
>NW_007202505.1:0-712 GCF_000164805.1 Carlito syrichta | reverse complement strand
AGGCTGGGGTGGAGGATGGCTTGAGTCCAGCCAGCCTGAACAAGAGAGTGAGATGTCATGTCTACAAAATAAAATCGAAAAATTAGCCAGGTATGGTGGTACGTGCCTGTAGTCCCAGCTACTCAGGAGGCAAGGCAGAAGGATTGCCTGAGTCCAGCAGGTTGAGGCTGTGGTGAGCCATGATTGTGCCACTGCACTCCAGTCTGGGGGACAGAGTGAGACCCCAACTCAAAAAAAAATAGTAATAACTTTCCAGAGGTCACCTACCTGTTTCTCTTCCCTCTCTGTTTTCCTCTCTCCCTCTCTCCTCCCTCCCTCTCTCTCTCTCTCTCTTTTTCTCTCTCGCTGCAAAGTTAGAGGAGCCCTATGGGACTACTATGCGCTGAGCACTGCATGAAGACCTCAAGTGGGTAATGCAGGCCCCGAACTGGCTTTCCTGTGCCTAGAGCATAGTAGGTCAAGTTCATCAACTGAACTGGAACACGAACTTTCAAGAGCCTGCGGCTCCAGGCTGTGCATATGGCACCGTCAGGGTGGTCAAACCATCCTGCCATTCCTGCTAACAAAGGAGAACACAGACCTTAGAGGACAGATGACTCACCCATGTCCACTCAGGGTCCCATGTGGCCAGGCTGGAGGCTGCAAAGGGCAAGTTCTTTCCATGGCTCCTCAGGGTGCCCATGCTGACCCCATACCCAGGGGACACCCCGCC
>NW_007202504.1:0-355 GCF_000164805.1 Carlito syrichta | reverse complement strand
CTCCTGTCTTCTGGAGGGTCCTGGCCCCCCAGTGGCCTGCCCTGAGCCCGTGCCCCAGTGACCCTGAGTCACCACCATCCCCACAGCCCAGTCCCCTCTGTCCCGGGCCCCTCTTTCCCTCCTCTCTCCCAGGACCCCTCTCAGCAGCGACCTCCTCCCGGTCCTTGGCCTCCCCTGCCCCATCTCCTGTTCTTGGACTTGGACATCTCTACCCCGGGTCCCACATGCCCCCTCACCCTTCCTGACTGGGCTTCTGCCAGTTGTTTACACTCCTAGTAAAAAAAGTGTATTTTAGAGACAAGGTCCAGCTCTGTGGCCCAGGCTGGAGTGTGGTGACAGGACCATAGCTCACTGC
>NW_007202503.1:0-881 GCF_000164805.1 Carlito syrichta | reverse complement strand
GTAAAATGTAGATTCGGGAACTGCCGTGTCTCGTGTAAAATGTAGATTCGGGCCTCATCGCCGCGTTTTATGTAAAACGGAGATTCGGACGTCTCTGGGGCTGGCGTGAAATGTAGATTCGGAGATAGCTGTTTCTTGCGTAACGTGTAGGTCTGTTCACCTCTGTGGCTGGTGTGAAATGTAGATTCGGACATTGCCGCTTCTTATGGAAAATGCAGACTCGGACGCCTCGATGTCTCGTGTAAAATGCAGCTTGGGGCACCACCGTGTGGGGCGTAAAATGTAGATTCGGGCATCACCGTCTCTCATGTAAAATGTTTCCCTGAAGAGGCTTTTCGGGGGGTTCGGGGTTCATTCATGTCCTTTGAGGGCCGGGTCCTCCGAGCACAGTCGGCGCCTCCTAAATCTCCATTTAGCGCGAGCTAGGACGGCGTCCGAATCTACATTTCACAGAGGCTGAGGTGATAGCCTGAATCTACATTTCACAGTATGATCAGGCAAAGGCTCAGCTACGTTTTACGGATGCTAAGGCGAGTGTCTGAATCTACATTTCACATGAGACGAGGTGAGTATCCGGGTCTCCGATTTACACCCGATGGGGCGATGGCCTGAATCTACATTTTACAGCAAGATCAGGCAGAGGCTCATCCGCATTTCACACGAGCCGAGGCGTCAGCCTGAATCTACATTTCACAGTAAGAGCAGGCAATGGTTCATCTACGTTTTACACGAGCTTAGCCGGATGCCTGAACCTGCGTTTCACGTGAGACGAGGTGAGTATCCGAATCTACATTGGACACCCGTTAAGGCGAAATGTCTGGATCTACATTTCACAAAAAAGGAGGTGAGTATCCGAATCTGCATTTTACACCCGATGAGGC
>NW_007202502.1:0-765 GCF_000164805.1 Carlito syrichta | reverse complement strand
GAGGCGTCAGCCTGAATCTACATTTCACAGTAAGAGCAGGCAATGGTTCATCTACGTTTTACACGAGCTTAGCCGGATGCCTGAACCTGCGTTTCACGTGAGACGAGGTGAGTATCCGAATCTACATTGGACACCCGTTAAGGCGAAATGTCTGGATCTACATTTCACAAAAAAGGAGGTGAGTATCCGAATCTGCATTTTACACCCGATGAGGCGATGGCCTGAATCTACATTTTACAGCAAGATCAGGCAGAGGCTCATCCGCATTTTACACGAGCTGAGGCGTCAGCCTGAATCTACATTTCACACGAGACGAGGTGAATATCCGAATCTACATTTGACACGCGCTCAGGCGAATGCCTGAATCTACATTTCACAAGCCATGGGGCGACTCTCCGCCTCCCCATGTTCCATCAGAGAAAGGGACCGTCTGAATCTACGTTTCACGCGAGAGGAGGGGTCGGCCTGCGGCTACGTTTTACGCCCAGAGTCGAGTGAATGCCCGAATCTACATTTTACCCGGGAACGCGAGCCCTTAGGACGGACGGTTTTGTCGGGTCGGGGTCTTGCTGGGCTGTCCCGGCTGGCCTCGGCCTCCAGAGTGTGCGGGTGACGGGGTTCAGGGGGCTGTTTGTGCCCCAGAGATCTCTGTCCTCCCTCTCTGTCTCTGTTTCTCTGTGTCTCTCGCTGTCTCTGCCTCTCTTTGTCTCTGTCTCTCCCTATGTCTCTCTCTATATCTATCTGTCTCTCCCTGTCTGTCTCTCT
>NW_007202501.1:0-1369 GCF_000164805.1 Carlito syrichta | reverse complement strand
GAATCTACATTTCACAAGCCATGGGGCGACTCTCCGCCTCCCCATGTTCCATCAGAGAAAGGGACCGTCTGAATCTACGTTTCACGCGAGAGGAGGGGTCGGCCTGCGGCTACGTTTTACGCCCAGAGTCGAGTGAATGCCCGAATCTACATTTTACCCGGGAACGCGAGCCCTTAGGACGGACGGTTTTGTCGGGTCGGGGTCTTGCTGGGCTGTCCCGGCTGGCCTCGGCCTCCAGAGTGTGCGGGTGACGGGGTTCAGGGGGCTGTTTGTGCCCCAGAGATCTCTGTCCTCCCTCTCTGTCTCTGTTTCTCTGTGTCTCTCGCTGTCTCTGCCTCTCTTTGTCTCTGTCTCTCCCTATGTCTCTCTCTATATCTATCTGTCTCTCCCTGTCTGTCTCTCTTCGTCTCTGTCTCTCTGTGTCTCTCTCTGTCTCTGTCTATCTCTGTCTCTCTGTCTCTGTCTCTCCTTCTCTGTCTCTGTTTCTCCCTATGTGTCTCTCTCTCTATCTCTCTCTCTCTGTCTCTCCATCTCTCTCTATCTCTGTCTCTCTCCATTTCTCCCTATGTCTCTGTCTGTCTCTACCTCTATCTCTCTGTCTGTCTCTGTGTCTCTCTCTGTCTCTCTATTTCTGTCTCTCTGTCTCTGTCTCTCCTTCTCTGTCTATGTTTCTCCCTATGTGTTTCTCTCTATCTCTCTCTGTCTCTCTCTATTTCTCCCTATGTCTCTGTCTGTCTCTCTCGACCTCTATCTCTCTCTGTCTCTGTCTCCCTGTCTCTCCCTCTGTGTCTCTGTGTATGTCTGTCTCTCTCTACCTTTGTGTCTCTGTCTCTCTCTGTCTCTGTTTCTCTCTGTCTCTATCTGTCTCTGTCTGTCTCTGTCTCTGTGTGTCTCTGTCTCTGTCTCTCTCCATCTCTGTTTCTCTGTGTGTGTCTCTCTCTCTATCTCTCTCCCTCTGTCTCTCTATCACTGTCTCTCTGTCTCTCTCCTTTTCTCCCCATGTCTCTCTCTACCTCTATCTCTCTGTCTCTGTATCTCTCTCTGTCTCTATCTCTCTCCTTCTGTCTCTCCATCTCTCTCTATCTCTGTCTCTCTGTCTCTCTCCATTTTTCCCTGTGTCTCTGTCTGTCTCTCTCTACCTCTATCTCTCTCTGTGTCTATCTCCCTGTCTCTACCTCTCTGTCTCTGTGTATCTCTGTCTCTTTCTACCTCTGCGTCTCTGTCTCTCCCTGTCTTGGTCTCTCTGTCTCTGTCTTCCTATGTCTCTCCCTCTCTCTGTCTCCATCGCTCCCCTTGTGTCTCTCTGTCTCTCTGTCTCTGTGTATCTCTGTCTCTCCAGCTCTATCTCCCTGTCTGTCTCTCTCCATCT
>NW_007202500.1:2191-6770 GCF_000164805.1 Carlito syrichta | reverse complement strand
AGGGCGCGCGGGGCGGCGGGCTTCACTGCGGGGGGGCCGAGACGGGAGGGTCGGGGTTCGAGACCCGCCGGGG
This sequence comes from Carlito syrichta, assembly GCF_000164805.1. NCBI lineage: Eukaryota > Metazoa > Chordata > Mammalia > Primates > Tarsiidae > Carlito > Carlito syrichta. The sequence goes on along the minus strand of NW_007202500.1, from coordinate 6,697 downwards.
CAGCATAGCAAGATCCCGTCTCCACTTGGGAGACTGAGGCGGGAGGATCGGCGTTCGAGACCCGCCGGGGCAGCATAGCAAGATCCCGTCTCCACTTGGGAGACTGAGGCAGGAGGATCAGGGTTCGAGACCCGCCGAGGCAGTGTAGCAAGACCCCATCTCTGCTTGGGAGGCTGGACGGGAGGATCGGGGTTCGAGACCCGCCGGGGCAGCATAGCAAGACCCCGTCTCCGCTTGGGAGGCCAAGACGGGACAATCAGCGTTCAAGACCCGCCGGGGCCGCACAGTGAGACCCCATTTCCACTTGAGAGGCCCGGGCGGGAGGATCGCTGGAAGCTGGGCGTTCGAGCCCCGGCGGGGCCACCTAGCAAGACCCCATCTCTACAAACCAATAATAAAAATAAAATAATAACAATAATAACATGATCGCGCCCCTGCCCGCCCGCCGGGCCCACACAGCCAGACCCTCACTCGAAAACAAACAAACAAAAATCCCCGAAATCCCCACGGGGTCGATGGGGAGAGACCCCGGCGTGAGGGTCCCGGGGAACCTTCGAGAAGGCCAGTCTCGCCCCCCCGGCCCTCACGGAAGTCGCTGATCCAGTGGCTCTTGCTGAGAAGGACGTGGGTTCGGTTCCGGACGGAGAAGTAGAGGATCCCGTCCTCCTCGGCCTCCAGAAAACACCCCGAGGTGAGGCCTCCCCGGAAGGTGTAGTTGGGACACGGGCCGAAGGGCTCCTCGGCGTCGAATCTGCGGTTCGATCGGAGAAGGATTTAGGTCGAGCGTTCGAGACCCGACTGGGCCCCGTCGCCAGACCCCATCGCTAAGAAACCGTGATAATGAAGAAATGGCGCTGGGTGGGGCGGCGGACGCCTGTCAGCCCAGCACTTGGGGAGGCCGAGGAGGGAGGACCGCGGGAGGCCGAGGGTTCGAGACCCGCCCGGGCCCCGTGGTAGGCCCCCCTCTCTCCCAAAGATTAAGAAATTCGCTGCCGAGAGTTCGAGACCCGCCCGGGCCCCGTGGTGAGGCCCCCTCTCTCCCAAAGATCAAGAAATGCGCTGAGTAGATCATAAAGAATAATAAAAAATAGGTGATCGATAGGGTGGATGGACAGGATCGATAGACAGAAAGATCATAGATCGGGGATAAACACACACACGGTCGATAGAAAACTGGATCCGTAGACGGATCATTAGATCGCTTGATTATAGATACATACATGATCGACAGATAGTGGATAGATACCTGATCGATATGAGAGAGAGAGATCAATCGGTGGCTGATAGGATGGATGGGTGGGTGGGTGGATAGACAGAGGGGTCGGCCATCGATACAAGATACGTAGATACACGATAGATAGACGATAGGTTGAAAACAGGATAGATGGATGGATCCATAGACGACCGATAGAATGGATGGATGGATCAATACCTGGTGGAGACATAGAGAGACAGGATAGGAGGATAGGTAGATAATAAATAGGATGGGTGGATGACAGATCAATCGATGATAGATAGATGGAGGGATGGATCAATAGGGGATAGAAAAATACAGAGAGAGGATAGATAGATAATATATAGGATAGATGGATGATAGATCAATAGATGATAGATAGATGGTAGATGTGATAGATATGTAGATGGATAGAGGGATGGATCAATAGGGGATAGAAAAATAGAGAGAGAGGATAGATAGATAATATATAGGATAGATGGACGATAGATCAATAGATGATAGAGAGATGGTAGATGTGATAGATATTACATGGAGGGATGGATCAATAGGGGATAGAAAAATAGAGACAGCGGATAGATAGATAATAAAGAAGATAGATGGACGATAGATCAATAGATGGTAGAGAGATGGATAGGTATGATAGATACGTAGATGGATGGAGAGATGGATCAATAGGGGATAGAAAAATTGAGAGAGAGGATAGATAGATAAATAGGATAGATGGATGATAGATCAATAGACGATGGATACATGGACAGATATGACAGATATGTAGATATGTAGATGGATGGATCAATAGAGGATAGAAAAATAGACAGGATAGGTGGATAGGTAGATAATAAATAGGATAGATGGACGATAGATCAATAGATGATAGAGAGATGGTAGATGTGATAGATATGTAGATGGAGGGATGGATCAATAGGGGATAGAAAAATTGAGAGAGAGGATAGATAGATAAATAGGATAGATGGACGATAGATCAATAGATGATAGAGAGATGGTAGATGTGATAGATACGTAGATGGAGGGATGGATCAATAGATGGTGGAAAAGAGAGAGAGAGGATGGATAGATAGATAATAAATAGGATAGATGGATGAGAGATCAATACATGATAGATGGATAGATATGATAGATATGTAGATGGATGGATCAATAGGTGATAGAGAGATGGATGGGTATGATAGATATGTAGATGGAGGGATGGATGGATCAATAGGGGGTAGGAAAATAGAGAGAGAGGATAGATAGATACTAAATAGGATAGATGGATGAGAGATCAATAGATGATAGAGAGATGGATGGGTATGATAGATATGGAGATGGAGGGGTGGATCAATAGGGGATAGAAAAAGAGAGAGAGCTGGTAGATGGATAGGTAGATACATGGATAGATGGGTAGGATGGACAGATGGTTGATTGATCGATAGATAGCATTGACAGATAGACACACAAATAGATCGATTACAGATATATACATGATAGACGGATGGGTGGACGGATAGACAGACCGAGAGGCCGATAATCGATAGAAGATATGCAGATGCATGATGGACAGGCGATAGATTGAAAACAGGATCGATGGATGGATGGATGGGTGGGTGATAGATCAATCGACGGGGGGAAAATAGAGGGAGAGGATAGGTGGATAGATCGGTCGTTGACAAAGAGGCTGGACGGATGGGTGGATGATAGATCAATACATGATAGATAGGTGCATAGATAGAGACGATAGACGGGGGAGATGGACAGAAAGATGATCAATAGATGCCCCATCGGCGATTGATACATGATCGATAGACGGTGGAGGAGCGGATGGATAGGGAGACACACATGAGAGAGAGATGGTAGATCGATTGATTGGAAGACAGAGTAGATGACAGATAGATCGGAGACATTGATGGACGGGTGGGTGGATGGATGGCTAGGGTTGATCGATAATAGATTATAGATATCTTCATGATGGATAGATAGATCGGTTTGATAGGCAGACAGATTGATGGGTCGACAGACAGGTAAGTTAGCTACAGATAGATGATAGATCAATTATCGAAAGAATAGAAAGGACAGATAGATGGGATGGATAGACAGACAGATGATAAATAGACGGATAGACGGATAGCTGATTGATTGATTGATAAATAGATGGATAGATGGATAGCTGATTGATTGATGGATTGATACATCGAAAGAAGAGACGATTGGATGGCTGGGTGGGTGGAGAGCTGATTGATTGATGGATTGATTGATTGATACATCGAAAGAAGACACGATTGGATGGCTGGGTGGGTGGAGAGCTGATTGATTGATCGATTGATACATAGAAACAATAGATGATGGGACGGATGGGTCGAGAGATGAGATCCACAGACAGATGATAGATACCTGACTGATGGATTCATGGCTGATTGATCGGTCGACGAGGATCGATCGGTGGAGGGTTGACAGATGAGAGGCTGGGTGGACAGGATCAATAGACGGATGATAGATAGATTACCGATATTTGCGTGATAGGTAGCGATAGATAGATGGGATTGATGGACAGACAGATGATAAATAGACGGATAGCTGATTGATTGATTGATTGATTGATTGATACATCGAAAGAAGACACGATTGGATGGCTGGGTGGGTGGAGAGCTGATTGATTGATCGATTGATACATAGAAACAATAGATGATGGGACGGATGGGTCGAGAGATGAGATCCACAGACAGATGATAGATACCTGACTGATGGATTCATGGGTGATTGATCGATCGACAAGGATCGATCAGTGGAGGGTTGACAGGTGAGAGGCTGGGTGGACAGGATCAATAGACAGGTGATAGATAGATTACCGATATTTGCGTGATAGGTAACGATAGATGGGATTGAAAGACAGACAGATGATAAACAGACGGCCGGCGGCGGAGCGTGTCCCGGTATTTTCGCGTGTGAGCCGGTCATCGTCCGTGGGGCTCGCAGGTGGGGGTTGGCGGGAACCATGGGCGCACCGGGCGCGGAGTCCCACGCCCGCCGGCACTTACGTGTAGAAGAAGGTCAGGTTCGTCCCCGGGTACCGGCTGGCGTTCCACGACACCCGCACGGTCTCGAAGTTGAAGCAGATGATGTCCACCTGCAGGGACTCCCCTGGGAGGAAAGATAAAATCCAATAAAGGCCAGAAAAGGCATTTTCGGGCAAGGCGAGCGTCCTTTCGAGGTTTCGGAGGCGACGCCGGTGGCCAGAGCCCTGGGAGGCCGAGGGGGGAGGCTCGCTGGAGGCC
>NW_007202500.1:0-1174 GCF_000164805.1 Carlito syrichta | reverse complement strand
ACGAGTGAGTGGGGGGTGAGAGACAGACAGAGACGCCCGGAGAGCGGAGAGACGGCGACCGAGAGAGACAGAGACGGAGAGGGAGACGCCAGGGGAGAGAGGCCGAGAGACGCCGAGAGACACCGGGGCGTCGGCGCCGGAGAGACAGAGAGAGACAGAGACCGAGAGACGGAGAGACCCAGAGACATCCGGAGAGACAGAGGAGAGAGAGACACACAGAGACGGAGAGACACAGGGAGAGACCGAGACGGGGAAAGGGACAGAGGACATCCGGAGAGACAGAGGGCAGAGAGAGACAGAGAGGAAGAGACCCAGAGACGGAGAGACACACAGGAGAGACACCGTTGGAGAGACACAGACAGTGAGAGACAGAGAGAAAGAGACAGAGAGACACACAGAGACAGAGGAGACAGAGAAGGAGAGAGAGAGACAAACAGAGAGAGAGACACAGAGAGAAAGAGAGACAACAAGAGACACAGAGGGAGAACCAGAGAGACACAGGGGGGACAGAGACACAGAGACAGTGAGAGACAAAGGAGACACAGAAGACAGAGAGAGACAGACACAGAGAGACAGAGAGAGACAGAGAGACACAGAGACAAAGAGACAGAGACAGAGGAGAGACACGGAGAGACAGAGACCCAGAGACGCCCGACAGGCCAGGGCCGCCCTCCCGCCTCCCCCGCGAAAGCAGAAGTGGCTTCTGTGGCGAGAGACGCCCCCGGCCGCCAGGAGGGGCCGGGTGGGAGGCCGGGTCAGAGACGGAGAGACACAGAGACAGAGACGGAGACACAGAGATGGAGAGAGACAGACAGGGAGATAGAGCTGGAGAGACAGAGATACACAGAGACAGAGAGACAGAGAGACACAAGGGGAGCGATGGAGACAGAGAGAGGGAGAGACATAGGAAGACAGAGACAGAGAGACCAAGACAGGGAGAGACAGAGACGCAGAGGTAGAAAGAGACAGAGATACACAGAGACAGAGAGGTAGAGACAGGGAGATAGACACAGAGAGAGATAGAGGTAGAGAGAGACAGACAGAGACACAGGGAAAAATGGAGAGAGACAGAGAGACAGAGATAGAGAGAGATGGAGAGACAGAAGGAGAGAGATAGAGACAGAGAGAGATACAGAGACAGAGAGATAGAGGTAGAGAGAGACATGGGGAGAAA
>NW_007202499.1:0-723 GCF_000164805.1 Carlito syrichta | reverse complement strand
GCTGGGATTATAGGCGTGAGCTACCACACCTGGCCTAATAACAAGATTTTATAGTTATAAAATAATATGGAGTAGGTTTAGTATTCAGAGTAAAAAAGTTTGGTTTTATAATAAATTGGTTCAGCCTATTCATTTTTTAGTTTAAGAAACTGGAGCTCAGAGGCAGCTGGTCATAGAACAGTTATTAACTAGACAGGAACCCAGAGCTTCTAACTGCCCAAAGCTTCCTTTAGATACCATGCTGTTTTCTTGCAATAGGATTCCCTGATTTTTGAGAAAAGGATTTTTAAAAACATTCTTATTTTATAAGAGATACTTCAAGGAGTGAAAAAAATAAAACAGCAAAGTTATTATTAACTTCATGAACTTGAGAGCATATAGGTATACTCATATTTTGAGTCTTCAGTTAATAGTGTGGCCTCAGAGGTTCTATCATTATTTCTTCAAAAAGTCTAATAGCAATCCTATCTTCACCTACATGGAGGTTGCATGCTCTCTTTAAAGCATTCTGTTGGTTTGGTTTGGAATGATAACCAGTTAGTATGGTTGTTCTGTTTATGTAGTACTGATAAGAATCTGACTATCATATGTGTCTGATTAAAAATGAATTTTTAGCCGGGCTTGATGGCTCAGCCTGTAATCCCAGCACTTTGGGAAGCTGAAGTGAGTGGATTGCCTGAGCCTGTGGGTTCGAGACCTGCCTGGGCAACTTGGCGAGACCTC
>NW_007202498.1:0-395 GCF_000164805.1 Carlito syrichta | reverse complement strand
GGTCTTGAACCCGCGGGCTCAGGCAATTCACTCACCTCAGCCTCCCAAAGCACGGGATTACAGGCTGAGCCACCAAGCCCAGCTTCAAAAACTATTTTGAGCAGTAGAAAAAGCATCTTGCCGGGCTCAGTGGCTCAGCCTGTAATCCCGCACCTTTGGGAGGCTGAGGTGAGTGGATTGCCCGAGGCTGCGGGTTCGAGACCCGCCTGGGCAGGCAAGACCTCATCTCTACAATAAAAAATCAAAAAATTAGCCAGGCATGGTAGCGCGTGCCTGGAATTCCGGCTACTCGTAAGGCTGAGGTGGAAGGATCGCCGGAGCCCAGCAGGGCGAGGCTGCGGTGGTCGGGAGCGGCCACTGCACTCCAGTCTGAGCAACAGAGTGAGACTCCAACT
>NW_007202497.1:0-386 GCF_000164805.1 Carlito syrichta | reverse complement strand
AACTATAAAAATACATGGAGAGAAGCGGCAAGATAGTGACGGGGCAACCTAGTCTCTGAAGCCCTCTGCAAAGGAGATCTGCAGTGGGTCTCTGACTCTCACCCCAGGGGACTGTGAACCTCAACATCGCAGCCTGCTCTTCATATGGAGCTTGGCCGTTGCCACCGCTGGGACATCACAACAGACAGGACAGTCACTGCGGTGCAAATGGTGCCACTGCCGCAGCCCCTCCACCTACAGCCGCTGCTGCCACCACCGCTGCCACAGCCTCTGTGCTGGCTGTAGCACATAACACCACCTGGGCCAGAGGCAATCCACATCAAACCCCTTCAGGGAAGATCTGCTGGGATCACTGCCACCTCTCCTGCGACCAAGACTGTCCTGCC
>NW_007202496.1:0-1025 GCF_000164805.1 Carlito syrichta | reverse complement strand
AAGTGGAAGAATGGAATGGAATGGAGTGGAATGGAGTGAAATGGAATAGTTAGTAATGGAATGGAATGGAATGGAATGGAATGGAATGGAGAGAAATGAAAATCAAGGGAATGAAATGGAAAGTGGAAGAGTGTAACTGTATGGAATGGAAAGTAAAGGAATGCAATTGAATAGAGGTTGATGGAATTGAATGGAAGGTAATGGAATGGAGTGGAAAGAATGGAATGGAATGGAGAGGAATGAAATGGAATGAAATTATATGGAGTGAAATGGAATGGAATGGAATATTATTGAATGGAATGGAATGAAATAGTGAGTAATGGAATGGAATGGAGTGGAATGGAATGGAATGGAGAGGAAGAGAATTGAATGGAATGGAGAGGAATGGAATGGAAAGTAATGGAATGGAAAGGAAAGCAGAGGATTGGATTGGAGAAGAATGAAATGGAATTTAATGGAATGTAATGATGAATATAGAGGAATGGAATGAAGTGGAATGGAGAATATTATATGGAGTGAATGGAACTGGAGGAAAGGAATGGAAGGGAGAGGAATGGAAAGGAATGGAGAAGAAGAAAGTGGAATGGATGGAAGAGGAAAGGAACGGAATGGAATGGACTGGAGTTGAATGGAATGGGGTGGAATAGAATGGAAGGAATGGAATAGAGAAGTATGGATGGAATTGAATGGTCTGAAACGGAATGCGTGGAATGCAATGGAATGGATTACAGTGGAATGGAACTGAAAGGAATTGAATGGAATTGAAAGGAATGGAGAGGGATGGAATGGAATGGTGTGGAATGGATTGGAGAGAAATGTAATGGAATTTAATGGAATGAAATGGTTTGGAGAGAAATGGAATGGAGAGGAATGGAAGTGTGAGGAATGGAATGTAAAGAAAGGGAATTGAATGCAGAGCAGTGGACTGGTATGAAATTGAGTGGAGTGGAAAGCAATAGACTAGAATGGAATAGAGAGGAATGGAATTAAATGTAGAGGAATGGAATGGAGGGGAATGGAATGGA